>NC_036873.1:2831450-3111616 GCF_002910315.2 Salvelinus sp. IW2-2015
CCTATGCCAGAACAATCAAACAAACAAGTCTGTATCATGTGACAATGTGAGCGTACCCAGATGCTCAACTGAGGGACTTAGTAAAAAAAAAATTAAAAATAAATTCTACCCAGTACCACTTCACATCATAACTATAATATGTCAGCTAAAGAATGGTTCTCAACTGGTTTTTGCCTCAGGACCCAAATTGAACCAGATAGTTTCAGTCGTGACAAAATATTCGCATTGCGGAAAAATAACTGCCAAAATACAATCTGGAAAACTATTTTAATTCTATATTGACATTAAATGTACAATTATATACAGAGAACAACATTCCCACCTTTCATTGTCAATAATTACTCACTGGTTTGAGTACAAACAAAATTAACGAAAATGGCACTGCTAATCGCTATATATTAAAAATACTGTGATTAATTAATCTTCGAAGTAATTTAATCTCTGAAAATGTAAGTTCATTATCATTTCTACACACGTTCAACCTGTTTAAGTCATTTAAGTTGAGACTAGTATTCTTTTGTAAGACGAAGAATATACAGCATATACAGTTGAAGTCAGAAGTTTACATACACCTTAGCCAAATACATTTCAACTCAGTTTTTCACAATTCCAGCGACATTAATCCAAGTAAAATTCCCTGTCTTAGGTCAGTTAGGATCACCACTTTATTTTAAGAATGTGAAATGTCAGAATAATAGTAGAGAGAATGATTTATTTCAGCTTTTATTTCTTTCATCACTTCCCAGTGGGTCAGAAGTTTACATACACTCAATTAGTATTGGTAGCATTGACTTTAAATTGTTAACTTGGGTCAAATGTTTTGGGTAGGCTTCCACAAGCTTCCCACAATAAGTTGGGTGAATTTTGGCCCATTCCTCTGACAGTGCTGGTGTAAACTGAGTCAGGTTTGTAGGCCCCTTGCTCGCACACACCTTTTCAGTTTAGCCACACATTTTCTATCGGATTGAGGTCAGGGCTTTGTGATGGCCACTCCAATACCTTGACTTTGTTGTCCTTAAGCCATTTTGCCACAACTTTGGAAGTATACCTGGGGTCATTGTCCACTTGGAAGACCCATTTGTGACCAAGTCTTAACTCATGACTGATGTCTTGAGATGTTGTTTCAATATATCCACATACTTTTCCTGCCTCATGATGCCATCTATTTTGTGAAGTACACCCAGTCCTCTTGCAGCAAAGCACCCCCACAACATGATGCTGCCACCCCCGTGCTTCACTGTTGGGATGGTTCTTCGGCTTGCAAGCCTCCCCCTTTTTCATCCAAACATAACGATGGTCATTATGGCCAAACAGTTCTATTTTTGTTTCATCAGACCAGAGGACATTTCTCCAAAAAGTATGGATCTTTGTCCCCATGTGCAGTTGCAAACCGTAGTCTGACTTTTTTATGGCGGTGTCGGAGCAGTGGCTTCTTCCTTGCTGAGCGGCCTTACAGGTTATGTCGATATAGGACTCGTTTCACTGTGGATATAGATACTTTTGTACCTGTTTCCTCCAGCATCTTCACAAGGTCCTTTGCTGTTGTTCTGGGATTGATTTGCACTTTTCGCACCAAAGTACGTTCATCTCTAGGAGAGAAAGTGTCTCCTTCCTGAGCGGTATGACGGCTGCGTGGTGCTATGGTGTTTATACTTGCATACTATTGTTTGTACAGATGAACATGGTACCTTCAGGCGTTTGGAAATTGCTCCCAAGGATGAACCAGACTTGTGGAGGTCTACACATATTTTTCTGAGGTCTTGGCTGATTTCTTTTGATTTTCCCATGATGTCAAGCAAAGAGGCAATGAGTTTGAAGGTAGGCCTTGAAATACATCCACAGGTACACCTCCAATTGACTCAAATGATGTCAATAGGCCTATCAGAAGCTTCTAAAGCCATGACATCATTTTCTGGAATTTTCCAAGCTGTTTAAAGGCACAGTCAACTTAGTGTATGTAAACTTCTGACCCACTGGAATTGTGATACAGTAAATTATAAGTGAAATAATCTGAAAACAATCTTGGGAAAAATGACTTGTGTCATGCACAAAGTAGATGTCCTAATCGACTTTCCAAAACTATAGTTTGTTAACAAGACATTTCTGGAGTGGTTGAAAAACGAGTTTTAATGACTCCAACATAAGTGTACGTAAACGTCCGACTTCAACTGTGTACATATATATATATATTTTTTTTACTCAGACACCTGCGACCCATGTCAAACCTCCCTGTGACCCACCAGTTGAGAATTGCTAAGCTAAAGAATGGCTCCCAGATATCCCTGGTGTACATCTCAAGCCACACTGCTACAATTGTTCCACATTGTGGACACTCCTATGTCTGATAAGGCTACTCAGGAAGGAGAAGCTCTTGTAACATCGTTTGCACTTGAAGGGCCTCTCCTTGGTGTGAACGGTCTGGTGCCTCTTCACATAGTTCGACTCAGTAAAGCGCTTCCCACACGTGGGGCAGGCGTATGGCTTGTCAGCGTCTGTCCTAATACTCGGCCTCCCACGTTGTGACCCATTGACACCAGAGGAGGTAGAAGCAGGAGCCACCACCCTCAGGTGGTTAGTGTTTAAGCTCCCTCCTTGACCTTTAGCCATTGTTGGGGTGTTATTGGGATTGTGTGCTGTGTTATAGGCTAGATACCTCTTGTGGTGAACGCCCATCCTGACCCGGTCTGTATTGGTGGGGTAACCATGAGGTAACTGAGGAAAGCTAGACCCAGGTCCAGGCTTTTTATGAACCCAGTCACCAGGCATTAGACAAGATCCTGAAGGGGAAGACAGACTTCCTGATAGACTTCCACCAGGGGGGTCTCCCACCACTCTCTGTGAAGGCTGAAGCCCAGGGTGACTTGTTCTGTTCATCATGGATACTGTGATGTTTGAATCATAGGAACAGGAGGGTCTATCTCTATCAGCTCCAGGCCCTGCTCCATCCCTGCACTGAGACTGTGGAGAGAAGGTTCTGGGCTGCAGACTGGATCCCTGACTGGAGCCTCTGTCTCTCTGATGACCACCAGGACTGTTGTTCAGTCCACCTGTCCACTGGTTGTGTTCTGTGTGGCGGAGGAGTCTCTGTCCCTCGTGGTTGGGTCCTGGTTCTGACTCGGGAAGGAAGAGCGAAAGCTTCTCATCCAGGGTCCTGATCTGGGGCCAGGGTTTATGACCACCCGCTTCAGAGGTCCAGTCTCTCCCGCCAGCAACACCGGATATCAGCAGGTCCTCATGGACTGCAGACTGTAAACACAAATTGAACAGAAAATTATAAAGGTTTATATAATAAACACTTTGCTGTACACACAGAAACATGATATTATAAATGTTAACACTGTGATTCAAGTACCTAACAATATGGAGCCATTGGAGTTTATTATTTATTTTTAATTTTTATATGTGTTGATTCAAGAATGAAGTACAGTATGTTTTGGTTCGACTGAGATATAGGAAACTCAGTCCATGCAATGACACAAAAATAACCAAGTCAGTCAGCACAGATTCAATTTTGTATTTCAACAAGATGGTCATACACTCACATACTGTAGGTACGTCAACATGGGACAGTGATGTTTTCAATGAAAATCACAGAAGTTTGGTACAGAAGCAATCTTTCCCATTGAAAGCATTTCAGCCAAGCTTGAATTCAAGCAAAAACGACACAGATAGTTAAAAATATATATAACTTGATTATAGCTCCCGTCCAAATGTTGTGAATTATGTATATATTATATATATTCATGTCATAGTCAATAGTCAACTCCACCACACTCAAGTAACTTCAAACAGTGAATGCTAGCGATGGCTAACTATGCTAACTATTCTACCAGTCTGTTTAAATTAGTGTTAGCATGCTAATAGCACACCCTGCACCCTGAAATGTATATTATTAGGGGTATGGAGTAAGTTGATAACGATATCAACAAAGTATGGGACATTTCAAATAGAAATTCCCAGCTAATGAGAAAACAGTCATAGTATTTAAAGTACGAGAATGAACAAGATTTAACAAGGCAACCTTGGTTCTAATTTGAATGGGCCCCAATGGCAGATTTTGAGCGATTTTACACCCGTCCCCAAGGGGTGGGGCATGGACACTGTGAAATGTCATTCCGTGAGGGACTACAAAATGAAGTACAGTACTTTTATTGCACAAAACGATAATAACTTTTCTCACTATGTTAACGCTTTACCTTTCCGGTAAATCTGCTGACCCCTCGCTGCTATGACCCCCCCCCCCCCCCCCCCCCCCCCACACGGACACTGTTGAGTGTAAAAAACCCTGCAGCGTTCTGACCACACAACCGTGTAACTGGCACCTACTACCATATCCAATTTAAAGTCACTTAAATCTTTTGTCTTGCCCATTCAACCTCTGAATGGCACATACACAATCCATGTCTCAATTGTCTCAAGGCTTAAAAATCCTTATTTAACCTGTCTCATTCCCTTCAACTATACTGATTGAAGTGGATTTAACAAGTGACATCAATAAGGAATCATAGTTTTCACCTGGTCAGTCTGTCATGGAAAGAGCAGGTGTACATAATGTTTTGTTGTAGTTGTCACTTTTCATCTGTGAAGCATTTTTACAAACACCGTCACCATAGCATCTCCTCTGCCTCATCATACTCATTATTTCCTCAGTTCACCTCATCCAGTTCCCTCCTACATCCAAAACCAACAGAATGAACTATAAACAAACAAACTAGTACTACATTACATGTCACTATACTCTATAAAAAGGCATTGTACACTTTCTGCTGATGTATCCTGAGTTTGATCCTCTCTGAGAAACTCTTCCAGCAGTGAGTACAAGCAAACAGCCATTATCCGTGTGGACCTTCAGGTGCATCTTCAGGCTGGACGAGAGGTAGAACAGGCCCAGCACAGGTGGCAGCCGAATAGTTTCTCCCCCATGTGCATCCTCTGGTGGATCTCCACCTGTTAAGGGAAACTTAAGGCTTTCCCACAAAACGAACACTGCCACCATTCTTATTCCCACTGTATCTGCTGATAGCGTTACAACTACTGTCATTTGTTGCCATTTAATGTTGAGGCACTGGCATTGTGTGGTCTGGTTTAACATTAATGTCTCTCTTGTCGCAGGGTTCATGTTTCAGTTGATAGATCCGATAGAAGGCTTGCCTGGCTTCCCAGACTCCTTACTCCAGCCAAACACTTCCACGCCCACTGACACAATTTTCTTCTCCGCAATGAGTACCTCCCCGACCCTTCACTGAATGCTAACACATTCGGGGCCGTCTGATTTGTCCAGAAACCGATGGGTTGGGCCAGAGCCAGAACACACGTGGGTAAAGCGGAGGTTTGAAAATTCTTCATTGGCTTTGATACTCTAAACACTAAACTTCAACTAAATATTGTAATAAATAATGTGGAAAGTTGAGGTGAATAAACTGCTTGGAGTAACCCTGGATTGTAAACTGTCATGGTCAAAACATGTTGATGCAACAGTAGCTAAGATGGGGAGAAGTCTGTCCATAATAAAGCGCTGCTCTGCCTTCTTAACAACACTATCATCAAGGCAGGTCCTACAGGCCATAGTTTTGTCACACCTGGACTACTTTCCAGGTGCCACAAATTGGAAAATTACAATAGGCTAAGAACAGGGCAGCACGGCTGGCCCTTAAATGTACAAGGAGAGCTAACATTAATAATATGCATGTCAATCTCTCATGGCTCAAAGTAGAGGAGAGATTGACTTCATCTCTACTTGTTTTGTAAGAAGTGTTGAAATGATGAATGCACCGAGCTGTCTGTTTAAACTACTAGCAAACAGCTCGGACACCCATGCATACCACACAAGACATGCTACCAGAGGTCTCTTCACAGTTCCAAAGTCCAGAACAGACTATGGGAGGCGCACAGTACTACATAGAGCCATGGCTACATGGAACTCTATTCCACATCAGGTAACGGATGCAAGCAGTAGAATCAGATTTAAAAAACAGATAAATACACCTTATGGAACAGTGAGGACTGTGAAGAGACACACAGGCACAAACACAAGCATACACATGCTAAAAGACACTCTCTACACACACGTATACATGGATTCTGTGTATTAGAAATCTGGTAGTGGAGTAGTGGCCTGAGGGCACATAATTAATGTGTTGTGAAAAGTGCTATGAAATGTAATGTCATGAAATATTTTTATTTGTATATACAGTAGCTGCCTTAAAGGAAAGGTTCACACATTTTGAATGTTATACTGTTTTTGTGCATCTCTGAGTGATGTTCTCGCGATTCCCTGGGCCATGTCATGTTTTCATGTGTATCTGAGTTATTGTCATTCAAGCAGGCAGAAATCTGTCCGGTATGACGTAGAGCTGTGATAAAGTCTCTCTCACCACACTGGAAGTTAATAGGAATACGACTTTAAGATCGCGAACACGTCTATCATACATGTCAGATTTCAATTCTGGCCGATGTCATAACTCGGGTGGATGTCTTCTCTCGAATGAGCCATTGAACATATTTTAGCGATATTCCTACCTCGAGAAATTTGTAATTTAACGGAGGGCCTAGCACATTTTTCCTATTTGTCTGCCTCTTTAGTCCAGGGTGCATTGCATGGTGCCGTTGACAGAGATGTTACAGAAAGGAGATCGGAATCCAATGAATGAAGCAACGTATAACGCCTCACCCATCAGACTGTCGACCAATCGCATTTATGTCGTCATACTGCGTCACAAGGTTGCTAAGCTAATCGTCACGCAATCCCTTCTCAAAGTCAGTGTATATGTCAAGAAACATGCCTATTTTTCTCTAAAGTACATAATGTCACAATTCCAAAGCTATACAATATTACAGATAGCAAGTTAGTTATCTCAGAAAATATTTGTAATGTTGTACTTCTTGTTGACAAAATTTGTGCTAATGTTGGGTTTTTGAATTGCCCAGAATGCACCGTGCGGCCCAATGACATAGCATGGGCAATGTTTCCCATCTCCTCAAAAGTATATCTGCCGTTGCGAATGTTAGACTCCACTCTGTGAGGCACAATCTGCAAGTTGAATGTGGTGATATTGATACTGCAGTTTGTTTAGGCGATTTTACAGCTAACTAGCTACGTTACATGCTGATATTATATTTGTTATTCCTGTTTTCTAGCTTGCTAGCTAGCCAGCCAGCCAATATAAAGAGCATTGCATTGTGTAGCCGACTTGAGTGGCAACAGATTTCCACAACGATTTCCTTCAAAAATACAAATACAAAATACTTTGATTGGCTAGAGACGATACAATCGCTGATGACTTTGTTTTGGACAATGCGCCTCGTCACCACAAACGACTTCAATGATGGGAGTCTCAGACTAAAGTATGTAGCGAATTACAAAGAAGCAAAATCATTTGGTGTGAGTCATCAGGCTAATAGCAGGCAGGCTAAAGGCAGCACCTGTTAGGGGGTTAACCTGATGTGCCATCAGTCTCTGTGAATCACAACTATAGGAGCATCACTAGCCGAGTCTGTGTCTGTTCTTTCCAATCGCATACGGACACCTCCCCGTCCCTGGAGACCAAATCTACACCTCGCCCTGGTCTCAGCCAGTCTGTTGACATGGAGATGTTGTTTTGTGTTTGACTGTCTGCTTCTGGTTGTGGTTAACAGTGTTGTTCCCCAGCCCAGAGTTGAGGACAATTTCCCTTCCACTGACCTCCGCTATGTCGCCTCTGGTCCTGGCCTGCTCGGTGATGCCGTCCCCAGGGACCTTGGCTGCAACAGTCTGGGAATCCAAGATGGCCGCCCAGTCTCTTCTGTTAGCCTCCAGCCAACCACCTGCAGGAAGGTTACAAAATAAACTTTACAAACATGGCAGAGAACTCTACATATGGAGTTTGAGTCCATTACCCGGTCAAGTTCAAACATTATGTTTGTTTTAGTATATAAACATAAGTTGTATTTATTTCATTTTATGCAGGTGAATATCTTCCTATTGATGCATATATATACACATTGTGTATATATATGTTCTCTATATGTATTTCTCCCTTACCTTGATCCCACATCTTTAGTCCACTCTCTGGTCTGTCCTCTATTGTCTCCACTTTGAGCAGCTGCAGATCAGGCTTCCCATCTTCCATGTCTACTGACTGTAAGAGATACAGAGTGAGAGGATGTTGGATCAAGAAATCTGATATGAGCACACTGCTATGGAGCATCTTCTGATTGGGCAATGAGGGATTACCATGAGTACTATGCAAACATTGTCATTGATTTGATTACTTGACACTCTTTAAAAGGATAGATCGGGATTTTGGCAACTAGCTTTGCTAACTAGCTTAGCGCAAAGAATGGAAGTCTGCGGTTACACCTAATCCAGTTTTTGTGCTAAAATAGTTAGCACTGGCGCGTGAAATTACCTCTAACTTCCTGTATACTGGACGCAGAGACGTAAAAATGGTATCCACAAGTTCATCTGACTTATCCCTTTAATGGTTTGATAATTCAAAGGCATGGTCCCAGACTTAAGACAGCTTAATCAAGACCTGGGCCCGTATCTACAAAGTGTCTTGGAGTAGGAGTGCTGATATAGGATCTGTCCATACAATCTTATTTATTATGAACTAAGGTCAGCACTCCTACTCTGAGATACTCTGAGTAAAAGTGCTGATTGAGGATCAGGTCTTTTTCATTATGATCTAAAAAGGCAAAACTGATCCTAGATCAGCACCTCTACTGTAAGAGGCTTTGTGGATACAGGCCCTGACCTAATACCAGTCAGACAGTAGTTCATAGTGGGCTCACCTCAGTGAAACTGTGTGTGTTCCTGTGCTGCTCAGCTGGTTCCTCTGTGGGTTCAGGAGGAGGTGTAGTCTGGTTGTCCTCCATGACCATGGTCTCCTCAGGGTTACCCAGACCCTCCTCACACCCCTCCTCCTTCACCAGCAGCACCTCTGGACCCTCCTCCTCCTGGAAAAGAGAGGTGTTACAGATTACACAGACATACACTCCCTCAGGTAGGTATACACACAGATAATAAACACACTTTCAACATGGAGTGTTTACCCATCCCCACTAGGTTTGAGTCATATACTGTAGTTACAGAATGACTTCATTGTTGTTAAACCCATCATGGTGGAAATAAATAGGTTGTTGTGGGTAAATAAGTCAGCTATGATAAGTCAAAAGTCATCATCAGACAAACCTGACAAAACTATTTTGACATGTACAGTATGTGTTTGTTAGTGTGTGGGTATGTATAGGTATATTTAGTAAGTGTATATTTGTTATAAAGCGCTGTTGTGTGTATGCAGTATAGGGTGAGCTCAGATCTAATGTACAGTTAATTCAGAAAGTATTCAGACCGCTTGACTTTTTCTACATTTTGTTACATTACAGATTTATTCTAAAATGTTTTAATCTACAATCTTCAATCTACACACAATACCCCATAATGACAAAGCAAAAACATGTTTTTAGACATTTTTGCAAATGTATTAAAGATTTTAAAAAATATCACATTTACATTAGTATTCAGACCCTTTACTCAATACTTTGTTGAAGCATTTTTGCCAGCCTCGAGTCTTCTTGGGTATGACGCTGCAAACGTGGCACACCTGTATTTGGGGAGTTTCTCTCATTCTTCTCTGCAGATCCTCTCAAGCTCTGTCAGTTTGGATGGGGAGCATCGCTGAAAAGCTATTTTCAGGTCTTTCCAGGGATGTTCGATCGGGTTCAAGTCCGGGCTCTAGCTGGGCCACTCAAGGACATTCAGAGACTTGTCCCAAAGCCACTCCTGTGTTGTGCTTAGGGTCGTTGTCCGGTTGGAAGGTGAACCTTCGCCCCCAGTCTAAGGTCCTGAGCGGTCTGGAGCAGGTTTTCATCAAGGATCTCTTTACTTTGCTTTTGTTCATCTTTCCCTCGATCCTGATAAGTCTCCCAGTCCCTGCCTCTGATAAACATCCCCACAGCATGATGCTGCCACCACCATGCTTCACCGTAGGGATGGTGACAGGTTTCCGCAAAACTTGATGCTTGGCATTCAGGCCAAAGAGTTCCATCTTGGTTTCAACAGACCAAAGAATCTTGTTTCTCATGGTCTGAGACTCCTTTAGGTGCATTTTGGCAAACTCCAAACAGGCTGTCATGTACATTTTACTGAGGAGTGGCTTCCGTCTGGCCACTCTACTATAAAATGCATGACTGGTGGAGTGCTGCAGAGATGTATGTCCTTCTGGAAGGTTCTCCCATCTCCACAGACAAACTCTGGAGCTCTGTCAGAGTGACCATCAGGTTCTTGGTCACCTCCCTGACCAAGGCCCTTCTCCCCCGATTGCTCAGCTTGGCCAGGCGGCCAGCTCTAGGAAGAGTCTTGGTGGTTCCAAACTTCTTCCATTTAGGAATGATGAAGGCCACTGTGTTCTTGGGGACCTTCAATCTTGCAGACATTTTTTGGTACCCTTCCCCAGATCTGTGCCTCGACACAATCGTGTCTCTGAGCTTTACGGACAATTCCTTCTACCTCATGGCTTGGTTTATGCTCTGACATGAACTGTCACCTGTGAGACCTTATATAGAAAGGTGTGTGCCTTTCCAAATCATGTTGAATCAATTGAATTTACCACAGGTGGACTCCAATCAAGTTCTTGAAACCTCTCAAGGATGAGGAAACAGTGGAAACAGGATGCACCTGAGCTCAATTTCGGGTCTCATAGCAAAGGGTCTGAATACTTATGTAAATGAGGTATTTTTATTTTTTCTAAAAACCTGTTTCCACTTTGTCCTTATGGTGTAGATGAAGGGGAAAAAATTATTTAAAACATTTTAGAATAAGGCTGTAAAGTAACAATGTGGAAAAGTCAAGGGGTCTGAATACTTTCCGAATGCACTGTATATTAAAGGGAATTTCAATGAAAGTCTTAGAATAAAAAGTCCCATTTTGTGTTTATTAAACAAACGAGTTTTAAATACACCATATGAAAACCACACATACAATGTCTCAACTAAAAAGCAGCATGAACTTGATAAACTGCATACATTTTCTCTTTAAAAAGAGTCTTTGGGAAATAATTAAGTAGTTGAATGGAAGTAATGAAATAGGCATTTGTGAACAACATATAGCCTACACAGTACAAACACAATAAGTAACAGACTTGTTAAGCTTATATATCACACAATGTCTGGATGAAAAATTTTACCCGGGAATATTCAACACTGAAATCTGTTACTCTCATTATTTCAAATGCATCTGTGGATCTTTTCTACTGACAACAATTAAAATTAATCTTTGTCTATAATGCAGGGTTTGTCAAAACGTCAGAAGCGATCGAGTGGAATGTTTACTTCCTATGTTATAGAGTGGAATGGTGTTTCTGCTGATGCAATATTCTACCAAGGAATATTCAACACTGAAATCTGTTACTCTCGTTATTACAAATGCATCTGTGGGTCTTTTCTGCAGAAAACAAAGAAAATTCAATTTTCCTTTAAATACAGCGTTTGATCTAAAGGTCATAAGCCATGTTATAGAGTGGAATGGTTTTTCTGCTGGTGTATTCTAAGGTAGCTCCTTTCTGAGAACCTCTACCTGCAGTGCGTTCAGGCGAACGGCCTCTCTCCCGTGTGGATCTTCAAGTGCATCTTCAAATGGTGGTGGCGAGAGAACCTCTTCTCACACTGGGGGCAGCTGTAAGGTTTCTCCCCTGTGTGGACCCTCTGATGCCTCTTCAGGTCACCAGCCTGGGTGAAGCGCATTTGACACTGGGTACAGCTGTAGGGTTTCTCCCCTGTGTGGACCCTCTGGTGGATCTCAACCTTCTGGGAGCAGCTGAAGCCTTTGTTACAGAACATGCAGAGGAACCGTTTTTCTTTACTACCGCCTGATATTGCTCCCCTTCCCTGGGCCTGGGCTCTAGCCCTGTCATTTGAGTTCAATACCTGATCGAAAAGGATGCGGCCGTCTGAATCGGGAGGTGCCATTGACGCAGACACTGAGTTGCGATCCCTGAATGCGTGTAAAGGGGAGTGGGTTGCAACATTTAGATTTGTCTCTAAGCTTTCCCTGTAGTCTAAGAAGTCATTGGTGTTGCCCTGTGAGTGTCCTTCAAAAAAGTGAGTTTCGTCTGCATTCCATGTCAGAGATGTGTCGCCCTCCACTTTCACAGTCACCTCATCTACGACTATAACCTCCCCTTTCTTATCTAGGCACCCTTCCGAGTATACACTACTACTATACCGGTTCCAGTCCCCTCTAGACAGATCAATCTGTCTCTCTAAACCCAAGGATATGTTGCCAGGGACCATCTCTGTAGTGTAAGAATAAGACGGATCATCACCACCAGTGTCTAATGTTTCACCATCCCCACGGGAATGAACAGGCCTCTGGCTCTGGCTAAATACCGGTAAATACTCTGAGCTGGGAGCAGGAGGACAGTCCAGTGGCCCCAGCCCCAGTCTCTCTGGATCTGATAATTGGTCAGATCCTGTGTGTAAGAGCCTTTGTGTTACAATTAAAGTCTTGGTGTCTGTCTCTGACTTGAGGACGGTGTCCGGCCTTCCACTGACCTCCGTGATGCTGCGTCGGTTTCTTGGCTCGTGAGCAGCGGCAGCGGTGGTGGGGTCCTCTGTGGCTTCATAGGGCACTCCAGCTGCTCCAGTCTGGATGTCTCTGCTGTGCCGTGGGTTCTCCTCTCCTTCAGATCTCTCCTGCTCGACCTCAGAACCTGCAGCCTCTGCATCTGCAGACTGACACAAAAAGAGAGGAGGTTAGTACCGGTAAATGAGTGGAATTGGATAACAATGTCGTAGGGAAGTCTCCCCTATGGCAGATTAATTAGGATGTACATGTAAGCAAGTGAATAGCGGAGGGGAGCCTTTCTGAAACTGGTCACATTTGATGTACTGTCATTTTAATTACACATACCTCTATTATGATAATGTGCTGGGTTGAGGTTCCACTCCCTTCATCTACAGCTACGGGTTGGTCATTTCTCCATGTATTGTGGCCCACTGGCTTCACAAAGTTCCTGTGGCCTCCAGTGAGATGTCCTTCGCCTGAGAGAGTGATTGGGTATAAAGAGGTCGTTAGCTTGGGTGCTCAACGCTATATTGACTGTTGTACACTATTGACAGTTTTGACACAGTCTAGAATTGGCAAGGATGTAAAGCAACACTTCTCATAACTTCTTGCAAGATAACTAAGTAATTTGTGAAATTATTGCATACTATCCAAACACATGTGGGAAGGGAACGTGGCAAAATGTACCTCTTGCCATTCCTCTGTATCGGTCGAGGACCTTTACACTACTGGGGAGGGCGCGCTCTCGCATTGTCTTCTCTGCGCGCTCCCGTGCCACCTTCAGTTCAAGTAGCTGTAGTTTCCTCCGTATTACCCTGTTTTCTTTCTGGCTTTGAGTTATTTCCAAACGAAACACTGCATAGTCGTCGTCTACGAGTTTACAGATCTCTGACACGGCTGCATTCGCTAGCACCTCCATGATGGAGGCTATTTGAGTGTGAAAAACCATACAGTTAGCCATTATTAGCAGCTAGCTAGCGTCAGCTAGATAACGTCTATCAACTAAGCCCTGTCTCCAACGAGAATTAAAGACTACTTGGGGTAAGTATCTGATGCTTAGGAGTTCAATTAGTCATATTTGTAGTTCCATTATGTTAATAAATGTCTAAATAACAACAATAAAAACACTAACGTGAAAGTTGTTCTCGGTCACTGTTTACTTCCTTTTTAGAGTGAAGAGAAAGGATTTCATTGGTTGGCGTCATGGCGCGTGATTAAATGAAAAAAGGAGTGCTCTGAGTCGCTCTTTGAAATATGCTATTGCTAGCTGCAACTTAATAAAAAAAATACAAATTAATTTCAAAAAATCACAGCCATATTGTATCCACCACTGAAATATACATAAATACAAATTAACAACAAATCACGACGTTTCATGATCAGTATCCGTTACACTCAGAACAGACTTGTTTAGAAAGAACCAACAGTTAGCTATAGTATCTATATATATAGTACCAGTCAAAAGTTTGGACACACGTACTCATTCCAGCTTTTTCTTTATTTTTACTAGTTCTACATTGTAGAATAATAGTGAACACATCAAAACTATGAAATAACACAAATGGAATCATTTAGTAACCAAAAAGTGTTGAACAAATCAAAATATATTTTATATTTGAGATTCTTCAAAGTTGCCACGCTTTGCCTTGATGACAGCTTTGCACACTCTTGGCATTCTCTCAACCAGCTTCATGAGGAATGCTTTTCCAACAGTCCTGGACTCTGCGGTCCAACTCATCCCAAACCATCTCAATTGGTTTGAGGTCGGGTGATGTGGAGGCCAGGTCATCTGATGCAGCACTCCATCACTCTCCTTCTTGGTAAAATAGCCCTTAAACAGCCTGGAGGTGTGTTTTGGGTCATTGTCCTGTTGAAAAGCAAATGATAGTGGGACTAAGCACAAACCAGATGGGATGGCATATCTCTGCAGAATGCTGTGGTAGCCATGCTGGTTTAGTGTGCCTCGAATTCTAAATAAATCAGACAGTGTCACCAGCAAAGCCCCCCCACACCATCACACCACCTCCTCCATGCTGCACGGTGGGAACTACACATGCGGAGATAACTCTGAGTCTTTCTTTCCTGTGGCGGTCCTCATGAGAGCCAGTTTCATCATAGAGCCTGATGTTTTTTGTTGTTGACTGCATTAGATTTTTAAAGTTCTTGAAATTTTCCCAGATTGACTGACCTTCATGTCTTAAAATAATGATGTGTTGTTTTTCTTTGCTTATTTGAGCTGTTCTTGACATAATATGGACTTCGTCTTTTACCAAATAGGGCTATCTTCTGTATACCACCCCTACCTTGTCACAACACAACTGATTGGCTCAAACGCATTAAGAAGGAAATAAATTCCACAAATGAGCTTTTTACAAGCCACACCTGTTAATTGAAATGCATTTCAGGTGAAGCTGGTTGAGAGAATGCCAAGAGTATGCAAAGCTGTCATCAAGGCAAAGGGTGGCTACTTTGAATAATCTCAAATCTCAAATATATTTTGATTTGTTTAACACTTTTTGGGTTACTACATGATTCCATGTGTTATTTCATAGTTTTGATGTCTTCACTATTATTCTACAATGGTAGAAAATGGCAAAATATTAAGAAAAACCCTTGAATGAGTAGGTGTCCAAACTTTTGACTGGTACTAAACTTAGAAAAAAAAGAAACGTCCTCTCACTGTCAACTGTGTTTATTTTCAGCAAACATAACATGTGTACATATTTTTATGAACATAACAAGATTCAACAACTGAGACATAAACTGAACAAGTTCCACAGACATGTGACTAACAGAAATGTAATAATGTGTCCCTGAACAAAGGGGGGGTCAAAATAGAAAGTAACAGTCAGTATCTGGTGTGGCCACCAGCTGCATTAAGTACTGCAGTGCATCTCCTCTTCATGGACTGCACCAGATTTGCCAGTTCTTGCTGTGAGATGTTACCCCACTCTTCCACCAAGGCACCTGCAAGTTCCACAGCATTTCTGTGGGGAATGACCCTAGCCCTCACCCTCAGATCAAACAGGTCCCAGACGTGCTCAATGGGATTGAGATCCGGGCTCTCCGCTGGCCATGGCAGAACACTGACATTCCTGTCTTGCAGGAAATCACGCACAGAACAAGCAGTATGGCTGGTGGCATTGTCATGCTGGAGGGTCATGTCAGGATGAGCCTGCAGGAACCACATGAGGGAGGAGGATGTCTTCCCTGTAACGCACATCGTTGAGATTGCCTGCAATGACAACAAGCTCAGTCCGATGATGCTGTGACACACTGCCCCAGACCATGACGGACCCTCCACCTCCAAATTGATCCCGCTCCAGAGTACTGGCCTCGGTGTAACGCTCATTCCTTCGACGATAAACGCGAATCCGACCATCACCCCTGGTGAGACAAAACCGTGACTTGTCAGTGAAGAGCACTTTTTGCCAGTCCTGTCTGGTCCAGCGACGGTGGGTTTGTGCCCATATGCGACGTTGTTGCCAGTGATGTCTGGTGAGGACCTGCCTTACAACAGACCTACGTCATCAGTCCAGCCTCTCTCAGCCTATAGTGGACAGTCTGAGCACTGATTAAGGGATTGTGCGTTCCTGGTGTTAGTCGGCAATTGTTGTTGCCATCTGTACCTGTCTCGTAGGTGTGATGTTCGGATGTACCGATCCTGTGCAGGTGTTGTTACATGTGGTCTGCCACTGCGACGACGATCAGCTGTCCATCCTGTCTCCCTGTAGCGCTGTCTTAGGCGTCTCACAGTACGGACATGGCAATTTATTCCCCTGGCACATCTGCAGTCCTCATGCCTCCTTGCAGCATGCCTAAGGCATGTTCACGCAGATGACAGGGACCCTGGGCATCTTTCTTTTGGTGTTTTTCAGAGTCAGTAGAAAGGCCTCTTTAGTGTCCTAAGTTTTCAGAACTGTGACCTTAATTGCCTACCGTCTGTAAGCTGTTAGTGTGTTAACGACCATTCCACAGGTGCATGTTCATTAATTGTTTATGGTTCATTGAACAAGCATGGGAAACAGTGTTTAAACCCTTTACAATGAAGATCTGTGAAGTTATTTGGATTTTTACGAATTATCTTTGAAAGAAAGGGTCCTGAAAAAGACATGTTTATTTTTTTGCTGAGTTTATATATATATATATACAGTGGGGAGAATAAGTTTTTGAGACACTGCCGATTTTGCAGGTTTTCCTACATACAAAGTATGTAGAGGTCTGTAATTTTTATCATAGGTACACTTCAACTGTGAGAGACGGAATCTAAAACAAAAATCCAGAAAATCACATTGTATGATTTAAGTAATTCATTTGCATTTTATTGCATGACTAAATATTTGATCACCTACCAACCAGTAAGAATTCCGGCTCTCACAGACCTGTTAGTTTTTCTCTAAGAAGCCCTCCTGTTGTCCACTCATTACCTGTAGTAACTGCACCTGTTTGAACTCGTTACTGTATAAAAGACACCTGTCCACACACTCAATCAAACAGACTCCAACCTCTCCACAATGGCCAAGACCAGAGAGCTGTGTAAGGACATCAGGGCTAAAATTGTAGACCTGCACAAGGCTGGGATGGGCTACAGGACAATAGGCAAGCAGCTTGATGAGAAGGCAACAACTGTTGGCGCAATTATTAGAAAATGGAAGAAGTTCAAGATGACGGTTAATCACCCTCGGTCTGGGGCTCCATGCAAGATCTCACCTCGTGGGGCATCAATGATCATGAGGAAGGTGAGGGATCAGCCCAGAACTACACGGCAGGACCTGGTCAATGACCTGAAGAGAGCTGGGACACAGTCTCAAAGAAACCATTAGCAACACACTACGCCATCACGGATTAAAATCCTGCAGCGCACGCAAGGTCCCCTGCTCAAGCCAGCGCATGTCCAGGCCCGTCTGAAGTTTGCCAATGACCATCTGGATGATCCAGAGGAGGAATGGGAGGTCATGTGGTCTGATGAGACAAAAATAGAGCTTTTTGGTCTAAACTCCACTCGCCGTGTTTGGAGGAAGAAGAAGGTGAGTACATCCCAAGAAACACCATCCCAACCGTGAAGCATGGAGGTGGAAACATCATTCTTTGGGATGCTTTTCTGCAAAGGGGACAGGACGACTGCACCGTATTGAGGGGAGGATGGATGGGGCCATGTATCGCGAGATCTTGGCCAACAACCTCCTTCCCTCAGTAAGAGCATTGAAGATGGGTCGTGGCTGGGTCTTCCAGCATGACAACGACCCGAAACACACAGCCAGGGCAACTAAGGAGTGGCTCCGTAAGAAGCATCTCAAGGTCCTGGAGTGGCCTAGCCAGTTTCCAGACCTGAACCGAATAGAACATTTTTGGAGGGAGCTGAAAGTCCGTATTGCCCAGCGACAGCCCCGGAACCTGAAGGATCTGGAGAAGGTCTGTATGGAGGAGTGGGCCAAAATCCCTGCTGCAGTGTGTGCAAACCTGGTCAAGAACTACAGGAAACGTATGATCTCTGTAATTGCAAACAAAGGTCTCTGTACCAAATTTTAAGTTCTGCTTTTCTGATGTATCAAATACTTATGTCATGCAATAAAATGCAAATTAATTACTTAAAAATCATACAATGTGATTTTCTGGATTTTTGTTTTATATTCCATCTCTCACATTTGAAGTGTACCTATGATAAAAATTACAGACCTCTACATGCTTTGTAAGTAGGAAAACCTGCAAAATCGGCAGTGTATCAAATACTTGTTCTCCCCACTGTATATATATATATATATAATCACATCTGATTCTCTGGTAAGATTCAAAGGTCACTGCATCTCATCCAGAATCTTCTCTACAGGATCACAATAAGGCTCTGTCATCTCGCCTGTGTTATTCACCCTGAACACCGATGACTGTAGGAGCTCAGGCCCAGAGATGATGTTCATTAAGTACTCGGATGACCATAATTATGGACACAGCAGGCAACTCAGACAGACAGGCATCTCCAGGCTGAAATTGACAGGTTTTCACTGTGGTGTAGCCAGAACTACCTGGGCTGGACCTCAATGCAACCAAAACCGAAGACCTGGTCATTGACTAGAGAAGAGACCAACCTACTTTCCCAGCGCTGGAGATGAATGTACAGATCATTGTGCGAGTGGAGTACAACAAATATCTAAGAAATATAATTGACAACAAGATCTTTCAAAAGAAACACTGGACGGATCACTCAAAACGTCAACAACGCCTGTTCTTTCTAAGGAAATTGAGGAAGTTGAATGTACACCAATCAATTCTCCAAGCATTTTAAGAATGCTTTATAGAATCCATTTTAGCCTTTAATATTGTGGGGTATTTTGGTGCTATATCGAACACGTCAGAAGCCATTGACCCACAGGGTAATAGGAATCAGTGGGAAGGTCATCAGAGAAAGTCAGGAAACCCTTAGTGACATTTACAAAAAACGAGTGAGGAGGAAGAGGGAACAAATAGCCTTTGACATAACACACTCACTAAATGACCATTATAAATTGGGTGGTTCGAGCCCTGAATGCTGATTGGCTGAAAGTCATGATATATCAGACCGTATACTGTGGGTATGACAAAACATTACTTCTTACTGTTCTAATTACGTTGGTAAGCAGCTTATAATAGCAATAAGACACCTCAGGGGTTTGTGGTATATGGCCAATATACCACGGCTAAGGGCTGTATCAAGGCAGTCTGCGTTGCGTCGTGCGTAAGAACAGCCCTTAGCCGTGATATATTGGCCATGTACCACACCCCCTCTGGCCTTATTGCTTAAGTATAGCCCCCTACCCTCCGGGCACAGTTATAGAGAGCTAAGAGAGCATCTTCTAGTTTTGTGCCAACATCCATCAAACTCTTGAAGTTATTATTAGTATATATATGTGTATGTTCCCTGTGACTGCATAGAATGATTAAAATCCTTTATACTGTATCCAACATGTTTTTGTGTTCTATGTTGTTATGTGTCTTGTATGTACAATTCGTCACCACATATTAAGTTTCCTTCCAGGAAATACGCTATTTTAATTGAATAGAATGACTTTATTTCATCTACATCACCTCAGTAATGTAAATATTCAACGGTCCTTGTGTTAGCCTAGGTTTACGGTCTCTCTAAAAACAGTTATTTACACAAGCCTGTTTTAAATGACTTCATTAATGAGGGGTATGTGGTTAATTACTCTCCTAAACAGAAGTTAAAAGGATGTACCCTCTGACCCAGTTTGTAGAGACCAGTCAGTCTGAAATATCAAGGACAGGGCAACATTCATTCATGTTTAATATTTCACCCTATTCATTCATGTTTAATATTTCACCCTAGTCATCGCAAGGCCTGAATCCTTCAGAGCCCTATACTATGAATCAGGTTTGAGGAGTTAGTAAGGTAACTTTTGTCAACTCAGAGTTCAACTCGGGATAACTGGAAAAACAGGAAAGTGGCTCACCTTTAGCCAGGTTAATTTCAATGTCAACGAATCTTTCAAAACTGACCTGCTCAGTGGCAGTCAGGGCTAACTCAATTTATCCTGAATGAAGAGTTGCCGACCAATGAAATCCGATACACTCCCTCTCACAAAGATTGTGCCACCATCCCCTTCATTTGAGGAAGGCAACTGATTAAATATTTTATTAATCAAATGTGTGTGTAAAAAAAATATACTGGACAAAAATATAAATTCAACGTGTAAAATGTTGGTCCCATGTTTCATGAGCTGAAATAAAAGATTCCAGACATTTTACATACGCACAAAAAGCTTATTTCTTTCAAATTCTGTGGACGAATTTGTGTACATCCCTGTTAGTGAGAAATTTGAATGCACAGAGTAACCGTGACGAGATCCTGATCATTGTTGTGCCATTCATCCACTGCCATCACCTCATGTTGCAGCATGAGAATGCACGGCCAAGTCACAAAGATTCGTACACAATTTCTGGAAACTGAAAATGTCCTAGTTCTTCCATGGCCTGCATACTCACCAGATGTCACCCATTGAGCATGTTTGGGATGCTCTGGATTGACATGTGCGAAAGTGTGTTCCAGTTCCCACCACTATCCAGCAACTTTGCACAGCCATTGAAGAGTGGGACAACATTTCACAGGACACAATCAACAGCCTGATCAACTCTATGCGATGGAGATGTGTCACACTGCATGAGGCAAATTGTGGTCACATCAGATACTGACTGGTTCTGATCCATGCCCCTACTTTTTTTTTTGAAAGATATGTGACCAACAGATGCATATTTGTATTCCCAGTCATGTGAAATCCATAGATTAGGGCCTAATGAATTTATTTCAATTGACTGATTTCCTTATATGAACTGTAACTCAGTAAAATCTTTGAAATTGTTGAATGTTGTGTATATATTTTTTGTATAGTGTAGTATGTAGTTATTTCTGTTGGTTTTAGACGTAGTAGGGAACTGGTTAAGGTGAAATAAGGAAATAATGAGTATGATGAGGCAGAGTAGATGATATGGTAATAGTTGCTGTGATGGTGTATGCAAAAATGCTTCTGTATCTAGGTGTCCATCCAAAATTGGCGAAAGATTTTCATGCAAATATACAAAAATCGGCATAAAGACAATATGCGACTGCGAAAATCTGGGTTAGTCTACAATACATGATGAGATTATTATGGATAAGAGTGAAAATATTTTTATTTGTCATATGGCAGTGTCATGACTTGCCCTTTTCGGTGAGGATCACAGGTGCCAGATCCCCCCCCCTCCCCCCCCCCCCCCCCCTCTATCCCTACCTCCTCAGAGCGGGAGAGGGGTGAAGTTGGCCGTTTTATGATGGTCGTAAATACCTGCAGGAACTCTTTCTCCCACACAATGAAAGGGAAGTGAAAAATCCCTTCGTTACAACAGAGAAATTTTTTGTAGTACTGTGACATCAAAGGGTTCAAAGGGTTGAATAATGAAACAATATTTCTGTAATCCAAACAGTTGGAATGGTCCGTGGCTACTTAAAGAATATTCCTGTTTAATTTGTTACTAATTTGTGATGTAACTAAGAACAGTATAACAACATAACTGTATCTCTGAATGTGTATATTTCCCAGTTGTCAGGTTCACATCCAAATGTTGGGGAACTTATATGATTAAATATGAAACTATTTGTGAGAAGATGAAATGTGTTAGCCTTCTAAACGAGATAATTGTTTTTCATATAAAGTCTTAACCAGTCAGTGACCACACCCACGTGAGCACAGACATTATGTCAGCGTCATGGAACGCCCCCTTTTCCCAGAGTGCATAAAACCCACTTCTAGCGAAATTAACATTAGACCAGCGGGACCGACAGCGTGAGCTGGAAGGTACGAAATGGTTAGACACTCCGAAAACTTTCAACAGAGAAGAAGAAAATCTCTATAGACCAGAGAGCATGGAGCTGTAGCTACATGTTGAAATGGTTAGCAATTTAAATAGCTACCACTCTATAGACCAGTTACGTGCAGCGCAAGCTGAATACGTTATAAATGGTTAAGAAATCTACAAAACTAAAGACTACACATTCACAGTCTGCAGCTGTATATGTAAAATAGTCTAGGAAACTTGACCGAAGACGAGAGAAGAACATTTCCCTATCAAACGACCATTGGTATGTCTGATGTATCCATTATAACAGACACTCCAAGAAATCTGAGAAGCTCCAACTACACAAAACATTGTGACTTTTGGGGAACACAACCAGAGACTTCTGACAAATTACTCTCCACAGAAAATGGACCGAGCAATTTCAACAGAGAGAGACGACAAGACATACAAGCGTAAATATGTACATTGCAATTATTTTCGAATGAGCGGCCATTTATGTGCAAAGTATTAGCATTTCCAAGAGCATAGTTATCAACTGTATGTAGTGGGTCCATTCTGTCTTTCCCACTCTTTATCTGTCCACACCCCTTTCCATTGTCTACCAAGCCATCATATCGGTTTAGTCCACTAGTGACTTTTCATTGCATTTTGTAGTAATCAATGTGTAAGCTATTCTGTTTGTGTTTATGTAATTCTGTGTGATTAGTTAGTTAGAAAATAAATATTTTAGCCAATTTGTATATCGCTGATTCATCATTTATGCTAGGGTTTATGCAGATATCCAAGGATTTTGCAACATTCAGAATGAGACTGATAGAAGGTAACAATTAATGAATGACTGATTGATGACTGAAATGTAAGAGATCTTTATATCTGTAAGAGTTAATTTGTAAAACGATAACTTGTTAAATAAACTTTTTCCGTGGTGCCCCAAGATTGCTAATGAGTTAACTGTTACAGGATTAATGTAATCATCGTAATAATTAAACATAGTTCATCGATGTGATAAAATAATCGTCATCACATTAATGATGAAGGCACGACAGCAGTCAAGCATCGATTATCATGTAACTAGAATAAGACCTATTTATTGGACAGGAGCATCAAGCTCATACCGTGCATTTTTACCACCCTGTGAAGTTCATTAACTTATTTTATCTGTAGCCTAATAAACTGCATGGTTTCCCAAGTCGTAGTGGGAGGACCACACACCATATCATCACGTGACTCCAAGTTTACTTCGATATGATGGTTATTATATCAATATGTGCTCATAAATGCGTTTCCACCGCAATTTCTCGCATCATTAATTTTAGACACAAAAAGATCCCATCATGTCGAACGAACAAATTATCTGTCGGCATTTATAAAATTGTATCGAAACATCCTGTTTCCATCACAGCTGTCGTAACCTTTTTTTATATGGTATGACTTTACTTGCATAAAAACTGTGGATGGAAACGTTGTTACTGATGAAAAGTGACAGCCTTGTCCTGTTGTTTCACGCATGTGTTTTATAATGATGAAATGAAGATGTCTGTAATGTTATGTTGAACCTTCTCCAAAGTATTCTAAAATAAATGTTACAATAGTGAGGGCAACAGATTTATAGAAAAGCTGAAGGGTTACCATAGTAATCAAAGTTATTCTACTAGTAAAATGTAATGTTTTGTGCAATAAAATTACTGTACTTTACGTTATGAAATTAAATACACAAAATCGACTCTGTGCTGACTGACTTAGTTATTTTTTATTCATTGCCTGGACTGAGCTTCCCTTATCTCAGTGGAACCATACAACTCTATGCACAAAAATGTTGACCAAAACTAATTGACCAAAAACGAAGTAAATGTGTTTTTGTCAAAATGTCTGTGTCAATTGTTAACCATAGTCCTTGTGCATAGAGTTATCTTTTTTTTTTTTACTTCGAAATCAATGGATTTTGTTTGGCATACATTCTAAAGTGAAAAGTCTGAGTCTCAGCGTTATTATGTTACTGTGGAATTGCCCTTTACAGTCACCAGGGCTCTGTTCAGTACGTTTTTACGTTCTGGAATGTTCAATTGAACAGATGGTGCTGTACTCAACCAGTTACAAAATGGGGAGGGCTTGTGGGTTGGGGAACACTGTCAGCATGGCCATTCCCTTTTAAATATGTCACTCATTGTTTCAAGCCACACCCACCAAATGGGAGCAAACGAACCTCAGTCTATTCAAGTACTTACAAGAACGTTTTGAGGAAACGTGTTGTTCAGTACAAACCATTCTGCAACATAGCAAACGTTCAAGCGAACTGAACGCACCTCAGAAGTTGCTGGCGGGAGAGACTGAACCTCTGAAACAGCTGGCCACAAATCATGGCCCCGGATCAGGACCCTGAATCAGGAGCCGTCGCTGTTCCTTCCCGAGTCGGAACCAGGAATGACCCACTAGGGACAGAGACTCCACCACACAGAACACAACCAGTGGACAGGTGGACTGAACAACAGTCCTGGTGGTCATCAGAGAGACAGAGGCTCCAGTCAGAGATCCAGTCGGCAGCCCAGACCCTTCTCTTCACAGTCTCAGTGCAGAGATGGAGAAGGGCCTGGGGCTGATAGAGAGACCTTCCTGTTCCTATGATACAACCACCACAGTATCCATGATCACCCTGGGCTTCAGCCTTCACAGGGAGTGATGGAAGACAACCCTGGTGGTAATCTTTCTTCATGGTCTCATTTAATGCCTGGTGACTGGGTTCATAGAAAGTCTGGACCTGGGTCTAGCCTTCCTCAGTTACCCCATGGTTACCCCACGAATACAGACATGGTCACGATGGGGGTTCACCATGAGAGGTACCTAGCCTATAAGAAAATAAAGGAGAGCCGCTAGTAGCTCAGATGCAAAAATATTTATGTCCAACCTTTCGACAGACATGCTGTCTTCATCAGGGTGTCTAGCCTATAACACAGCACACAATCCCAACAATACCCAAACAATGGCTAGAGGTCAAAGAGGGAGCTCAAACACTAACCACCTGAGGGTGATGGCTCCTGCTTCTACCGCCTCTGTCATTGGGTCACAATGTGGAAGGCTGAGCATTAGGACTGACGCTGACAAGCCGTACGCCTGCCCTACATGTGGGAAGTGTTTCGCTGAAACGAACTATGTGAAGGAGCACCAGACCGTTCACACCAAGGAGAGGCCCTTCTGCAACGTAGAACGGCTCTTGTAACAGGCAGTAGAAGCAGGAGCCACAAACCTCAGGTGGTTAGTATTTGAGCTCCCTCCTGGACCTCTAGCCATTGTTTGGGTGTTGTTGGGATTGTGTGCTGTGTTATGGGCTTTAAAAGGGTATTAAAAAAGAGATATAATTGATATTCATGCTCCACGAGGTGAGGCCAAATGTAAGATTAGACCAATTATGATAGATGTGGGGCAGAAGAGGTGGGACTCAGAACCCAAGGCCCAGCATTTATATGCCCGCCAAAGGTGGACCAAGATTCAAGGGTCTGATTATGAAGGAAGAGGTGGTGGTTGCGTTTAGGACATTGTACAGCGAACTCATCATTATGTCTGGTTGGCAAGTATGAAAATGGTTTGTGTACAGAGTGTATGGTTGATGAAGCAGTAATGCATGTTTTTTTTTTTTTACCGTTATTTTACCAGGTAAGTTGACTGAGAACACGTTCTCATTTGCAGCAACGACCTGGGGAATAGTTACAGGGGAGAGGAGGGGAATGAATGAGCCAATTGTAAACTGGGGATTATTAGGTGACCGTGATGGTTGAGGGCCAGATTGGGAATTTAGCCAGGACACCGGGGTTAACACCCCTACTCTTACGATAAGTGCCATGGGATCTTTAATGACCTCAGAGAGTCAGGACACCCGTTTAACGTCCCATCCGAAAGACGGCACCCTACACAGAGCAGTGTCCCCAATCACTGCCCTGGGGCATTGGGATCTTTGTTTAGACCAGAGGAAAGAGTGCCTCCTACTGGCCCTCCAACACCACTTCCAGCAGCACCTGGTCTCCCATCCAGGGACTGACCAGGACCAACCCTGCTTAGCTTCAGAAGCAAGCCAGCAGTGGTATGCAGGGTGGTATGCTGCTGGCCCATGTGTTGATGGATTGTTGTAAGTACAGGGCTCTTTTTATTTTCTTAGTAATACAGGATTCGATAGGAAGGTTTCGTTTCTCTTAATGTTCGTTTCTTTATTCGTTTAGTCTATTCATTTAGCTGTGCTTGACTACACATTCCAGTACAGTAGAGGCGGCATGCACCTCTGACGTTTGAGGACCGCCGTAATATTATAGAAGAAGAAGTAAACGGAAGTCAAGCGACCAAATACAAATTCCACGTTAGCGTTCTTGTTTAGACGTTTAACAACACCCTAGACTGAAAAAAAATACTAATTGAACTACACCGCATTACATACTTACCTCAGGTAGTGTTTAATTTGCGTTGGAGACTGTACTTGGTTGATAGATGTTATCTAGGTAACGCTAGCTAGCTGCTTAGCTAACAATGGCTAACTGTATGGTTTTTCACACTCAAATAGCCTCCGTCATGGAGGTGCTAGCTAATGCAGCCGTGGCAGAAATCTGTAAACTCGTAGACGACGACTATGCAGTGTTTCGTTTGGAAATAACTCAAAGCCAGAAAGAAAACRGGGCATTGCGGAGGAAACTACAGCTACTGGAACTAAAGGTGGCACGGGAGCGGGCAGAGAGGACAATACGAGAGCGCGTCCTCGCCAGTCGTCCCAGTAGTGTCAAGATCGTTGACCGATACAGAGGAATGGCAAGAGGTACGTTTTGCAGAAGGCTTAGGCTGCGCGGCCTGTCGACGTTCATATCTCAGTGCCTGTCGCCCCGTTCCCTTCTGCACGTGTGTTAGAATTGGGTCTTGTTAAGCAGGATAGTAACTCTTGCGCGAAGACACTATCATATTCTAACCAGATTCTTGATTTACTGCCTTTCCTATTATCTACTCAATGAAAGCAATGTGATGCATGTTACATAATAATACATCGATCAGTAAATAGTATATCAAGAATTTGATTAGTTATCTTACATCCTTGTAAATTCTAGACGATGTTTGATAAATATACCGTTGAGCATTGACAGTAGCTAACCTACGCCTATTTTCTCCCAACCTCACACTCAGGTGGACATCTCACTGGAGGCCACAGGAGCTTTGTGAAGCCAGCTGGTCACAACACATGGAGCGATGGCCAACCAATCACTGACGAGGGCACTGGAACCTCAATTCAGAACATTATTGTGATAGAGGTCAGTGTAATAGAGAGCAATATTAAAGGCGCATTTTTGTAGGCACTAACGGAGGCTAACTCCGCCATGGCTCGTTGGCCAAAGCTTATGGGGAAATTATTATTAGTTTTTTTTTTATAAATGCCGAAAATAAGGTCTGGTGAACGCAGGCTTAGGAGATCTTATACGTTGTGTTATATGAAAATCATCAGCTAACATAACTTTGTGAATTTTGAAGCATTTATGTAATCAAAACAAGTGAAAAGATGTGCTAACACGTAGAAAATAAAACTACATCTGCCTTTGAAGTCTCGCTAACAGATTTAGCTTACCTTATCAAACGGACCCAAAGTTAATTTATTACAACATCGTTCTCAAAACTATAACCTTCCCGCTGTAGAGATATGGTTGCAGCCTGAAGAAAAATAATATACCATCCTTGCGTTTTCGTTCGATCTGGTAAAGGCCTCCACAGGCTGTATGATTTTAGCCGTCTTATGTGGGCAAATTATTAGGTCGTAAACGATTATAGGAAGTCTTGGCTTGTTCAGTGTGACCGTTTAGGTCGGCCGATTAAGTACTACTACGTGCGTTCGTAGACTCTGACAAAGTTTTGTCAGGTTTAGAAATGTTTAGCCTTTATCGTGTAGAGTGGCTGGTGTTAAGAGCTGATCCGGGGGACTGGCCCATAAGAACACAATATAATAGTTTGATTTAAACGGTTACATGCTTTGCAAGAAGAACGATTTCCCCAATAATCTTTTTCATGACACATCTGAAATCAGGCTACCTGGTGCGATTCTGTGCATTTATCAAAATCCCCAATCAAAATAAACATTCTACCACAGCATCCATGTTATTTTGGGTAAGCCTATTTGATTCTGAGTTCGGACATATAAAGTTTGTACGTGAAAACTATTTCTAAAATGCATACTTTTCCGTTTTTCCGAACTCACTTCACTCGTACATAAGCATAGAGTGAGACTTGCGCTGCTGGTGCAGGCACATGCGTAGATCAAATACACCGCTGTAGTCGCAGAATGTGACGACCGAAATTATCCATATTATACAATCTGGCCAGGTTAATATCAAGATGTTGGTAACATGTAGGTCCGTTTTTGGGTTGCATTCCAAAAATTCAGCCGCACAAATGTACGTAGAGCTACGTAGAAAGCTATAAAAAAAAAAAGCTAACTAGAATGTTGGTGGACTGTAGCTTAGACTAGTTTACGTAGTCGGCGTAGAGATGTAAAACAAACACACAAAAAACGGATTTATGTTGTAGTTCAATTTTTATGACCGTTAGGGACTCGTTAGCAACTTACATATTTTGAGCACATAAAGGCTTCATAATATCAGTCAGTTAACATTACATTTATCTCATAGAACAAAACCTATAAGATCTCCGAAGCCTTGTGTTAACCTCAGCTCTTACTTTTGGCTTATACCCCAAACCTGATGATTTCCCCCCAGAGGAATGCCCAACGAACCAGAGGTAGAAAATGCTAACTCATAAAAAATTTTGGGGACTACAAGCTGGCGAGCTCAATAGTATTGCATAAAAAAACAGTCTCTTCAGTCACTCCTTAATCTTTTTAACTGATGCGAAGTGAGATTTCACTTGGAACTAACTTCAACTTTAAACAATAATGTTTACTCTCTCTTTCATGTAGGCTATTTTTGCTTTGATTTAATCAGCAGCTCTATTTTCCCATGTGTGCTGTTATTCATTAATATGTGTTGGATGCGGTCTCACGATCTGCAAATGTGAGTTGCGGTTGTTAACAAATGCTATTTGTTGATTATTAGGAATACAGTAATACTTCTGGCATTTCTGGAAAGCTCCAATTCTCCGCTTTAAGGAAACCACTTATTTACCCCCATGACAGTTATGATGGGGAGTAAAATCAGAGCTGTAAATTGTTTACCCTGTAGCCAAGGCTTTATAGTATATGGTTAAGTATGGCTGGCATTGGTTACAATATGCCACAATATCACTGTTGCCAGCTATGGTATAAGAGGGGATAGTAGAACTAGATGTACAAGGCTATCTGAATGTGCACATGATGGAAGTTAGACGTTGCCTAAATATTTTATTATTTAATAGAAAATAATGCACTGACTTACGTGACTAAAATGTCTGTGAATAAGGAAGTGGAAGCTATTATGAGCATGATGGAAGTTAAGTTAGAGGTTTGTATGACCTGTTCAGTAAAACAAAATAACTACAATGATTAAAATGATTGTGACTATAACTAGACTAAAATTGACGAGAGTTGTAGTCAACTGATAATAACTAAAACTAAGAAGGATGAAATTACTAAAATGGGTATTTTAGTCATAAAAACTCAACCTAAAATAGGTGACAAAATGAACACTGCAGCCATCGATCTCTGTGCTCCCCAAAGTCACCCTTCAGGCTAGTAGGTTAGCCTAGATGTTTGACGAAATCACCATTTCAGTAGTTCATCAAAGTAGAGAAGCCATACTTTTAAGACTGCTAAATAAAAACGTTCAATCAATGAACTTATTGTCATGTAGAGATACCTAAGCAACTGCATTCTCGTGTCTCTCTATCGCTCTTCCTCTCCATGTCTGTCTGCCAGCCCCACTGGCAAGAACCAATGAGAACAGGCAGATGAAGATGCAATTGATTCTGGTCATTGTAGTTAATTACCACATTTTCTATGCTTAACTATGATGAGTTGGGCAACATATCCCAGAGAGAGATCTCTCTTGAAAAACGGCACAAACGGCACGTTGAGAGCAACAACAAACCAACAACAAACTAAATGGAATTCAAATAATTGAGTCCATCAATTAGTTATTTAAAAACCAACATTTCGGTAAATAACTCAGCATCACAACAAGCTCTTATTTAATCTGAATAAATGATGACCAAACTACAACTGAGATTTACCAATTAGAAACAATTTGAATATCAAACTCACAAAAATGATAATTATACAATTACTAACTGTGATGGTAATTGTGATTGTAGCCATTTGGAGAACCAGGAAGAAAAAAAAGAATTATGACGGTGATACCACCACACATAATATAATTGAAAAGCCCAGACTGTCTTCTCAAAGGTACAACATGACCTGACACAGGTCCTGACACATGTATGGCCTTAATTAGAGATACAGATCAAAAAGGAATGTCCATTAGAGAGGGCAAATTAAGGAGGATAGGGGATAGGGGAGCTTGTGAGACTTCTCTACGACGTTGTTATCCAATTCAAGTCATGTACCAATAATAAGCTCCTCTCTTCTTGTCAGTCTGTAGATGCAGATGCTGCAGGGCCCGGAGGATCGCCTCTGGTCAAGCAGGAGAAGTCTGAAGGAGAGGAGGACCCAAGGCACAACAGAGACATCCAAACTGGAACAGCGGCTGGAGCAGCAGCAGCACCCACTATAGCCACGGAGGAACCCACCACTGCTCCAGCGCAGCCCAGGACCCGACACAGCATCACGGAGGTCAGTGGAACGCCGAACGCCGTCCTCAAGTCAGAGACAGACACGGAGACATTAACTGTAACACGCAGGCTCTTACCCACAGAATCTGACCACAGATCAGACCCAGACAGACTGGGGCTGGGGAGAATGGGCTGTCCTCCTGCTCCCAGTTCAGATTACTTACCAGTATTTCACCAGACCCAGAGGACAGTTCATTCCCGTGGAGCTGGTGAAGGAGACACATTAGACACTGGCAGTGATGATCTGTCTTCCTCTTACGCTACAGAGATGGAACCTGGCAACATATCCTTGGGTTTAGAGACACAGACTGATCTGTCTAGAGGGTACTGGAGCCAGTACAGTAGTAGTGTGTACTCTGAAGGGTGCCTAGATAAGAAAGGGGAGGGTCTGGTCATAGATGTGAAAGTGGAGGGTGATGCCCCTCCCATATGGAATGCAGATAGTCACCTAGGAGATGGACACTCACAGGGCAGAGAATTCTTAGATTACAGGGGAAGCATAGAGACAAATCCAAATGTCGCAACCCACTCCCCTTTACACGCGTTCAGGGATCGCGACCCAAAGTCCACGTCGATGGGGCTTTCTGATTCACATGGCCCCGTCCTTTTCGATCAGGTATTGAACTCAAACGACAGGGCTAGAGCCCAGGCTCGGGCAGGAGGAGAAACATCAGGCAATACTAAAGAGAAGCGGTTCCTCTGCATGTTCTGTAACAAAGGCTTCAGCTGTCCCCAGAAGGTGGAGAGGCACCAGAGGATCCACACAGGTGAGAAACCCTACAGCTGCCCCCAGTGTGAGAAAAGGTTCTCCCGCCAGGACCACTTGAAGTTGCACCACAAGGTCCACACAGGGGAGAAACCCTATAGCTGCCCCCAGTGTCACATGCGCTTTACCCAGGCTGGCAACCTGAAGATGCACCTGAAGGTCCACACGGGAGAGAGGCCATTCGCCTGTACGCACTGCGGGAAGAAGTTCTCAGAGAGGAGATACCTCAGGATACACCAGCAGAAAAACCATTCCACTCTAACATAGAAAGTAACCATTCCACTCGATAGCTTCTGGCGTTTAGATCAAACCCTGCATTAAAGACAAATATTAATTAACATTGTTGTCAACAGAAATTATGCATTTGGAATAACCAGAGTAACAGATTTCAGTGTTGAATATTCCTGGGCAGAATATTCCATCCAGACATTGTGATATACACTGAATGTATAAAACATTAGGAACACCTTCTCTTTCTATGACAGACTGACCAGGTGAATCCAGGTGAAAGCTATGATCCCTTATTGATGTCACCTGTTAAATCAACTTCAGTCTGTAAATGAAGGGGAGGAAGCAGGTTAAAGAAGGATTTTAAAGCCTTGAGACAATTTAGACATGGATAGTGTATGTGTGCCAATTAGAGGGTGACTGAGCAAGACAGACTAAAGTGCCTTTGAATGGGGTATGGTAGTAGGTGCCAGGCGTACTGGTTTGAGTGTGTCAAGAACCGCAATGCTGCTGGGTGTTTCACTCAACAGTTTCCTGTGTGTATCAAGAATGGTCCACCACCCAAAGGACATCCAGCCAACTTGACACAACTTTGGAAGCATTGGAGTCAACATGGGCCAGCATCTCTGTGGAACGCTTTCGACATCTTGTTGAGTCCATGTCCTGACGAATTGAGGCTGTTCTGGGTGCAACTCAGTATTAGGAAAGTGTTCCTTATGTTTTGTACACATAACGCACATCCACACCTGAAAAGTCTGTTTCATATTGTGTTTGTACTGTGTAGGATATATGATGTTCACAAATGAACCCAAAACACTTTTAATGAGAAAATGAATAGTTTCTTTGTGTATGTGTGGTTTTCATATGGTATATTTAACACTTGTTTATGTTTAACCCCTTCCACCCGTGGAAATTGGTCAATATGGATAGGGCCAAATTGAAATTTCTAACAGAAGAACTATTAAAAGCATATGCATTACCATGGTAGAAATTGAAGGAGAACACTTTAGAGTTGATGGGGAAATTATTTGACCAAAGGTGAAGACACAACAGTTCACCTGACAAGACTGAATCCAAACAGTACACTGTTGATTTTATGTGCATTGGACATTTACTGTACTTTTCATGGCGTTTGTCGATAACAAAATCTGAAAATACTCTGGAAACATTCAGTAACATAATAAGAATACTCATTGTAATTTTGGAGTAGGAGCAAGATAAGTAACAAAAATGGTTTGAGTGAGAGGTCTAACTGGTTTTAAAGAAGTGTGCTTTGTTCCGAAGTAATTTCAATGCACTTTTATGACATTATGGCTTATTTGAGCTCTGCTAGCATTGCCATTGAGGAACTGAAGCAAGCACACTTGCAGTTTTTTGTTTGGAACACAACCCTGCGTCCCCACCATCACACAATTTGAGACCTTGGGACTATAAAGGTTCTCACATTTTGGTCAAAAATGTGTTATTCACATAGTTGCTCTTTAGGTGGTCCTTCACATGTGTGATGTCAGAATTGTGATAAAGAAAAGGTGATATCTTTGCAAACATCTTTGAATCACACAATGATGTGCTGTCAATAAAACATAATTGTATGTATGATGATTCACTTATTGAGTCATGAAAGACACCAAAAAACAGTTCTGGGATTTATGAAAAATAATCCAAACATTTTGCAGATAGAACCTTATAGGGCCAAGTCATTGATTATTCATATCATAGGTTCTGGTCCTCTCTTTCAATTAATTACTTTTTCAGAAGAATGGCCATAATTTAAGCTGTTTACAAATAAATACAGGTAGGTGCCTTAGAGCATGTTTAACTTCGGGATCGGTGTCCTGTCTACGGGACGATTGAGCTAACGTAGGCTCATGAGATTGTAAGTGACAAAACATTTCCCCCAGGACATAGACATATCTGATATTGTCAGAAAGCTTAAATTCTTGTTCATCTAACTGCACTGTCCAAATTACAGTAGCTATTAAAGTGAAAGAATACCATGCTATTGTTTGAGAGTGCACCATTTTGAACGAAGTTATTAATAAACAAATTAGGCACATTTGGGCAGTCTTGATACATTTTTAACAGAAATCAAATGGTTCATTGGATCAGTCTGAAACTTTGCACATACACTGCTGCCATCGAGTGGCCAAAATCTAAATTGCACCTGGGCTGGACTAATACATTATGGCCTTTGTCTTGCATTTCAAAGATGATGGTACAAAAAAATACAAAATAACTTTTTTATTTTACCAGATCTATTGTGTTCCATTCCTTTAACATTTCCACAAACTTCAAAGTGTTTCCTTTCAAATGGTACCAAGAATATGCATATCCTTGCTTCAGGGCCTGAGCTACAGGCAGCTAGATTTGGGTATGTAATTTTAGGTGAAAATTAAAAAAAGGGGGAGGATCTTTAAGAGGTTGTTAAGGCCCATTAGAGGCATTGCTGTTTTTCAATACGAAAACCTCCATGGAAGGGGTATTTCACAAAAATTGCAAAGTTACGAAATGTATTGATAGTTTGACTGTAGTTTGATTGTGGGTGTCAGAGACCCAAAAAACATATCAGTTTCTCATCCAGAGCTAAGCTTTAGCTTTTGCTCGTTCTCCATAGGATATGGTGTATTTGTCACTTTAGTAAACTATCGCTTTAACAAAATGTGTGATGAACATGAATTCATATATTGATGGGATTAGAAAGAATGATATTCTCTTAATTTAGTCATTACATATATGTACTTTTCAAATGAAATATTTGTAACATGCTATGCCTGATATGGCTGAACCCTGATAGAACCTTATGGCTCTGAAATGTCAATCTGTGAATGCACATAGAATGGAGTCATGAGTGTATTCAAGTGCGTGTTCCGCGGCTAATGTTCTTCACAATACGACAAACACAGGCTCATTGTGTTCAGGACAACCCAGGGTTTAACGCATGTCATCCTTGTAACTGTGGATCAAACATGGTGATCATAAACGTTTATACTCTAAATTACATGTTTTCAAAAATGGAAATGTGAAGTGCACATTTGGACACAGGTGTGTGGTTTGCTCGTATGACATCAGTGGTAGTTATTATAATCCTCAACGTCTCATCTTTCTGAACACATTGACTCAATTCCCAGCATCCCCCTCACTCAGACAACAACAAATGTGCTAAAGTAACCCAATTAACAGGTGGGATGGGGACATCTTGTTGCGCAGTGCTCAAGTTTATAACGGATGTCAGTCAAATCTCATACAGTGATGGGAAGCGGAGCTCTGCCGTCATATATAGCATGTTACTGTACAGCCACTGCATTCCAATTTAGGCGCTTATCAATGACAAAATCATGTATTTTCAACCCGTACACGGAATGACGGGCTGTGAGTGGAAAGGGTTAATAAACACAAAATGGGACTTTTCATTCTAAGACTTTCAGTGAGACTCTTTAGTATACATCACATCTGATCTCACCCTATTCTGCAAACACCTGACAGTGCTTTATAACCAATATACACTTACTAAATATACCTACACATACCCACACACTAACAAACACCTACTGTACTTGTCAAAATAGTTTAGTCAGGTTTGTCAGATTTTTTTGTTTATCATAGCTGACTTGTTATTGCCCACATCATATTTATGTACACCATGATGGGTTTAACAACAATTAAGTAATTCTGTAACTACAGTGGGGATGGGTAAACACACCATGTTGAAAGTCCATGCCTTTCAATCATCAAACCATCAATACTGCATTATGTACATTTTTGGGCGACCCCACCAAATTCACATAGAAATGACAGTTATAGATCTGTCATTCTTATTGAAAGCAAGTCTAATAAGCGGTAGATCTGTTCTATGTGCACTATTTTTATGCTTCGCGTTCAAAAGTTAAATTTTTGCGTCTTTAACTTTCGGTTTTGTACACCAGCTGGAAATCATTTTTGATTATTGACAAGATATTTCACAGAGGTTTAGATGGTACAACGATTCCCTACACTTAGATAGGGTTGGGCGGTATCCACATTTTCATATTGTCATACTGTCCTCTCAACCCAGGAAACAAACAAATAAAAGCCCATTGGGTGTCTTACCACAATTCTCACAAAATTGTCACAATTAATAGCAAATTTCCATGGAGGCTGATAGCTGAATATGTTAACAAGCGCAAACGAAAATAAACGAATTGCAAAGACAGGCAATCCAGCTCATGAAGTTAAACATACCGATATTTTATATTTTTTATTGTTTGGACATTTACAAGTAAATGTGAATGAGAGACATTGTGCAAATGAACAAAGTTTTGATACATACAGTACTGGCTCTCAAGCAGCATGTCTACAACTGTGTATGTGTGGAGTCTGTAGTCGCTAGGGCAACGGGCCTGCCTGCTATGAGAAGAGAGAAATGCAAGGAAATCAAGATAAGTGGCATCTGTACAGATAACTAATCCAAATGGCTTTGACTTCTCAAACACGACAGAAAGCTAACACAATATGATGCCCCACCACCTTATTAAAACAGACACTGACTTAGCAAGTTAAACTAGGGGTCGTGTTAACGCAAAATTCCGTTTTTCTTTACGCAGGGAAAAAAACAACGCATAAGAAATATCTTGCTGCGTTTTATAAACGCAGATCTAAAATGCTTCTTATTGTAATTTGTGCTCGGCATCAGAGCAATTTTGTACTTCAGTTGCAACTCCTCTTGAATGAGAATTCACGAACAGGCAGACAGTACTCAGACTGATGTGTAGCTTTTTTTCTCCGGTACATTTCTTGGTGTAGCCAGCCTATTTTCGATGGTAAAATGCTAGATTCACTTTAAGCAAAATATTAAGACATGTAGCTAGCTACATGTCTTAATATTCTTTCTATGATAGGTCTAAACATTAGAAAGATATTGGCCATCCATCGTTTTTGGTAGAAAAAAAGACTACTTTTTCATTGTAAGTCCATTTACTTGTGTGGCTGCCAGTCAAATAGCGTTGCACTTCTGTTGTCATCTGATGAAAATTAAGCTATTTTCTGCCGAATGTCTTGCTCTAATGTATTTTCTGTTTAGAAAACCATAATTGCACGTCCCTGATCACTCTCTTGATGCAACAAAAAAACTCCCAGTTACCTTTAAATATAAAACGCGACCCATGTCAATACACAGCTGGACTTACCTGCTCCCGCTTTTTCCTGTTGTGCTATTTACAAACAAACACGTGACTGGCTCAACTGTGCTGGGGACCTAAGTAAGCTTCGTGTTGATGACATGTTTCTTCAATAAAAGATCCCTGAAATTTTCCATATGCACAAAAAAACGTAATTCTCTCAAATGTGCATACATTTCTTTACATCCCTGTTAGTGAGCATTTCTCCCTTGCCAAGATATTCCATCCACCTGACAGATGTGGAATATCAATAAGCTGATTAAACAGCATGTTCATTACACAGGTGCACCTTGTGCTGGGGACAAAAGGCCACTCTTAAATGTGATTGCAGGAATGTCCATTAAAGCGGTTGCCAGAGAATTGAATGTTCATTTCTCTACTATCAGCCACCTCCATTTGAGAAAATTTGCCACTACGTCCAACCGGCCTCACAACCGCAGACCATGTGTAACCACGCCAGCCCAGGACCTCCACATCTGGCTTCTTCACCTGAGGGATCGTCTGAGACCAGCCACCTGGACAACTTATGAAACTGGGTTTGCACCAGTGTTTCTGCAAAAACTGTCAAACCGTTTCAGGGAAGCTCATCTGCTCATCGTCCTCACCAGGGTCTTAACCTGACTGCAGTTCGGCGTCATAACCAACTTTAGTGGGCAAATGCTCACCTTTGATGGCCACTGGCACGCTGGAGAAGTTTGCTCTTCACGCATGAATCCCGGTTTCAACTGTACTGGGCAGATGGCATCGTGTGGGCGAGCGGTTTGCTGATGTCAACGTTCTGAACGGAGTGCCTCATGATAGTTATGGCATGGGCAGGCATAAGCTACATACAATGAACACAATTGCATTTTATCAATGGCAATTTGAATGCACAGAGATGCCGTGACGAGATCGTGAGGCCCATTGTCGTGCCATTCATCCGCCTCCATCACCTCATGTTTCAGCATGATAATGCACAGCCCCATGTCTCAAGGATCTGTACACAGTTCCTGTTCTTTCCCAGTTCTTCCATGGCCTGCATACTCACCAGACATGTCACCCATTTAGCATGGTTGTGATGCTCTGGATCGACGTGTATGAAAATGTGTTCCAGTTCCCGCCAATATCCAGCAACTTTGCACAGCCATTGAAGAAGAGTGGGACAACATTCCACAGGCCACAATCAACAGCCTGATCAATTCTATGTGAAGGAGATGTCGCGCTGTACGAGGCAAATGGTGGTCACACCAGATACTGACTGGTTTTCTTATCCATGCCCCTACATGTTTTTAAGGTATCTGTGACCAACATATGCATATCTGTATTACCAGCCATGTGAAATCCATAGATTAGGGCCTAATGAATTTATTTCAATTGACTGATTTCCTTATTTGAACTGTAACAACGTAAAATCTTTGAAATTGTTCCATGTTGCGTTTTTATATTTTTGTTCAGTGTACATTTGTATAGTATCAAATCAACTAACATGTTTGCGTAGTACTCATAGCAATCCCTCATTGCCCAATCAGAAGATGCTCATAGCAGGGTGCTCATATCAGATGTCTTGATCCAACATCCTCTCACTCTGTATCTCTTACAGTCAGTAGACAAGGAGGATGGGAAGCCTGATCTGCTGCTGGTCAAAGAGGAGGCAATAGAAGATGGACCAGAGAGCATTGACCTGCTGAGTGGACTAAAGATGGGGGAGCAAGGTGAGGGAGACATACATATAACCTACATACAGTAATAGATCTTCAATGGGAATAGTGATACTCCTGGCTATTGATTTTTATTATATTATTTCTTGATTCATAAAATGAAGTTAATAAAACATGTTTACATACAAAAACACACATTATAATGAATGAACATGACCAGGGCCTGATTTCCCTATAGCGATGGAACTTAGGCGTACAAGTTTTTTTTACAGATGCATCTTTCTTACAACGTCCTAAAATGTAACATGCGTTTCCCAAAACCCCACGCAGAGAGAACGTTCGCTAAGTGTGTTGTTGAGGCACGTGTCGATACTGATAGGATCTAAAAAGAAAGGCAGCGCTGCTGTCGGATCAGCGTTTTCCCTTTCCAATCTTACCTTTAACATTTGAATTATTCCACAATACTGACGACGGATCAGCTCCTAGAGATAGTATCAACTATGGCTACAAATATTGAGGTGGCTTATTCTAATGCGTACCCTATAATAATGCACTAGATCAAGGTTTGGAACATCGTTGCGCACATGTTACACATCATGAAATATATTGAGGCAAAAATGACAGACAGTAGCATACAAATAGCTAAATAAAACTAAACATTCAAAATACAGGTCTCTGTAGCCTATAGGCCTACTGTATTTATTTTAATACAGTCATCTGGTTTTTCATTTGAAGCATCTTTATATCCTTCGCTTGTTATGCAAAGAAATGAGCAACTTTGTATTTGTAGTTTTGTAGTCACTGTCACATTCGTTCTGAAGTTATCGGCTGTCACAGAAAGACCGATAAACATCTTGATTCTGTGTATAAAGTGATGCGGATGGGCAAAAAAAGCGACGAACTTAGCTGTTCTACAAGTGGTCTGAGGCAGTCGTTAAATAACGAGCGTTTTCAAGAGCAACTTTAGTAATGATGGTTTCGGAAACAGATTAACGATGCTCATACGAAGGTTCTAACGATGAACGTAGCCTTAAGATGCTTTTGGGAAACCGGGCCCAGGTAACTAACTCAAAAAAACTCTCTGCCATGTTTTTAAAGTCTATTTTCTAAACGCTTCCTGCAGGTGGTTGGCAGGAGGATAACAGAGAAGACTGGTCGGCCATCTTGGATTCCCAGACCCAGACGGGTGCCAAGGGCCCAGTGGATGACATCACTGAGCAGGCCCGGACCAGAGGCGACATAGTGGAGGTCAGTGGATGGGACAGCATCTTCAACACTGGACTGGGGAACAACACTGTTTACCACAACCAGAAACAGACAGTCGAACACAAAACAACAACCGAACATAGTCTACATGACAACAGACTGGCTGAGACCAGGGCGAGGCGTAGATTTTGTCTGCGGGGACAGGGAGATGTCGGTATGCAGCGGGAGAGAACAGACACAGACTCCGCGAGTGATTCTCCGTCCTGCTCCTATAGTTGTGATTCAGAGAGACTGACGGCGCCTCAGGTTAACCCCCTAACAGGTGCTGCCTTCAGCCTGCCTTCTATAGGATCTATAAACTGGAACATGGACCCTGCGACAACACAGACACTCCCTGGCCTTCGTCCTCCTCACACTCTCCTAATGTTAAACCAGACCTCGGACAATGCCAAAACACTAAATGGCTACACAAGCCCATTGACAAATGATGGTAATAGAGACGGAATCAGTAAAGGTGTCAGCACCAAAGAGAAGTGCTTCCCGTCTTCGTTCTGTGGGAAAGTCTTCAGTTTCCCCGAACAGGTGGACCTCCACCAGAGGATGCACACAGGGGGGAAACCTTTCGGCTGCCACCTGTGCCGGGTCAGTTTTTCAGACTCGTCCAACCTGAAGAGGCACCTGAGGGTCCACACAGGGGAGAAACCGTACAGCTGCCCCCAGTGTGAGAAGAGGTTCTCCCGCCAGCACAATATGAAGATGCACCTGAAGGTCCATACGGGATAGATGTCGTTCGCCTGTACGCACTGCAGGAAGAGGTTTTCAGAGAGGAGCTACCTGAGGACACAACAGAAAATGCACACAGCGCATGTATAGTAATATGTACAGTGCCTTCAGAAGGTTTTCACACCCCTTGATTTTTCCACATTTTGTTGTTACAGCCTGTATTTAAAATTGATTACATTTAGATTTTTTGGTCACTGGCCGACACACAATATCCCATAATTTCAAAGTGTAATTATGTTTTTAGAAATGTTTACAAATTAATAAAAAATGAAAAGCTGAAATATCTTGAGTAAGTATTCAACCCCTTTGTTATGGCAAGCCTAAATAAGGTCAGGAGTAAACATGCGCTTAACAAGTCTCATAATAAATTTAATGGACTCACTCTGTGTGCAGTGATAGTGTTTAACATCATTTTTTATGACTACCTCATCTCTGTACCCCACACATACAATTATCTTTAAGGTCCTTCAATCGAGCAGTGAATTTCAAACAGATTCAACCACCAAGACTAGGGAGGTTTTCCAATGCTTCGCAAAGAAGGGCACCTATTGGTAGATGGGTACAAATAAAAAAAGCAGACATTGAATATCCTTCTGAGCATGGTGAAGTTATGAATTACACATTGAATGATGTATCAATACACCCAGTCACTACAAAGATACAGGCGTCCTTCCTAACTCAGTTTCCGGAGAGGAAGGAAACCACTCGGGGATTTCACCATGAGGCCAATGGTGACTTTAAAATAGTTAGAGTTTAATGGTTGTGATGTGAGAACTGAGGATGGATCAACAACATTGTAGTTACTCCACAATACTAACCTGACTGACAGAGTGAAAAGAAGGAAGCCTAAACATTCCAAAACATACATACTGTTTTCAAATAAATTGACAAAGCAATTAACTTTTTGTCTTGAAAACGAAGTGTTATGTTTGGGGCAAATCCAATAAAACACATTACTGAGTACCACTCTCTATATTTTCAAGCATAGTGCTGGCTACATCATGTTATGGGTATGCTTGTAATTGTTAAGGAACGGGGAGTTTTTCAGGATAAAAAAATAAACGGAATGGAGCTAAGCACAGGCAAAATCCTAGAGGAAAACCTGGTTCAGTCTGCTTTCCACCAGCCACTTGGAGATTAATTCACCTTTCACTAGGACAATAACCTAAAACACAAGGCCAAATCTACACTGGAGTTGCTTACCAAGAAAAAAATAAATGTTCCTGAGTGGCCGAGTTACAGTTTTGACTTAAATCTGCTTAAATCTATGGCAAGACCTGAAAATGGTTGTCTCGCAATGATCAACAATCAATTTGACAGAGCTTGAAGAATAAAAAAATAATAATAATGGGCAAATGTTGCACAATCCAGGTGTGGAAAGCTCTTAGAGACTTACCCAGAAAAACTTACAGCTGTAATCGCTGCCAAAAGTGATTCTAACATGTATTGACTCAGGGGGTTGAATACTTATATAATGTAGAAACAGTATATTAGTGTTTTCTAATTATTTAATTTTTTACTGATGTTTGACAGTGTTTTTAGTAGATCATTGACAAAAAATTACAAATCCATTTTAATCCCACTTTGTAACACAACAATGTGGAAAAATTCAAGGTGTGTGAATACTTTCTGAAGGCACTGTAGTACTTTTTAGTTTGTTTGTAGTTAATTCTGTTGGTTTTGGATGTAGTAGGGAACTGGATGAGGTGAACTGAGGAAAGAATGAGTATGATAAGGCAGAGTAGATGATAAGGTGATGGTTGGTGGTGATGGTGTCTGTAAAAATGCTTCACTGATCAAAAGTGACAACCTGTCATGTTTGATGTTGGTGTTTTATGAGGAAGTGATAGTGCCTTAATTCATGTTTACTTGACATAAAGTAGTGAAGATGTGTGTAATGTTGAATCTTTTCAAAAACTATTCTAAAATGTTTTTGATCAAAGTGAGATTTACCTAAAAAGTCAAGTGTTACCATACTAAGAAAAGTTACTACTTGTCATGTATTGTTTTGTACAATAAAAGTACTGTACACCAGGTTACGTGAATGTGTGACCATTTTGTTCAAATCAAATACAAAATTGACACTGTGCTGACTGACTTGGATATTTTTGTATCATTGCAGGTACTGAGTTTCCATTATCTCAGTCGAACCTAAACATTATACTTAATTCCTGAATCAACACATATGGACATTTTTTATAATAAACTCCAATGACTCCATATTGTTAGGTACTTCAATCACATTGTTAGAGATGGGCCTTACTGTGGTTAACATTTTATAATATGTCATGTTCAGCAAAGACTTAGAAACCTTTATATGCTCTTCTGTACTATTTGTTTTTAGGGCAGTGACAGGATCTCTGAAGTGGCTGGTGACAAACCATGGCCCCGGATCAGGACCCTGGATCAGGAGTCGTCGCTGTTCCTTTCCGAGTCGGAACCAGGACCGAACTACGAGATACAGAGACTCTCCACCACCACCACACAGAACACAACCAGTGGACAGGTAGACTGAACATCTTCAGTCTTGGTCGTCATCAAAGGGGCAGAGGCTCCAGTCTGCAGAACAGACCCTTCTCTTCAGTCTCAGTGCAGGGATGAAGCAGGGCCTGGGGCTGATAGAGATAGACCCTCCTGTTCCTATGATACAAACACCACAATATCCATGATGATCAGAGCATGTCATCCTGGGAACCAGTGGTGAACCTTGAAGGCCTTCTAAGCCTTCAGAGAGGATATATAGATTGATTTGAATGTTTTTGTGAATAGGCTGCTTATTCTTTGACACTATTTGATGCTGTCTATCTGCCGTGTCTGTGTTTGACCAAAACCGCGCTCTCTTTTAGCCATGGAGTGCGCATGTATTACGGTCGCTGTCCTTTCAGCACCACGAGCCTCACTTTTGATGTGTCACTGTTGTTACTTTTGGTGATGGTGTGATAGTGGTGTTAGGCTACAGTAGGTTGTGTAAACACTTTTGATGTGTCACTGTTGTTACTTTTGGTGATGGTGTGATAGTGGTGTTAGGCTACAGTAGGTTGTGTAAACAGTGGTTTTTGTTTTGTTGGTTGCATTATTTTATGCTGTGTGTTACATTTGTGTCTGTGCTGTTTCTGTCTCTGTGTAAGCGGCAGCCCGAAGCGCGGCCAGGGCTGTTTGATTCATTCATAATGTCACCAAAATGCATTGCTCCTCCTTCGCTATAAATTGAATGGTCCGGCTACAGAAGATACAATGTAGGCGTTTGGAAGATTTTTGGTCCCTCTGAAGGCTTAGGTCCTACAGTAACAGTTCGCTAGAAATAGTCCCTCCTGTTCCTATGATACGAACAAACAAACACCACAGTGTCCATGATGAACAGAGCAGGTCACCCTGGGCTTCAGCCTTCACAGAGAGTGTGTGGGAGACTACCCTGGTGGGAGTCTTTCAGTAAGTCTGTCTTCTCCTTCAGAGTCTTGTCAAATGCCTGGTGACTGGGTTCATAGAAAGCCTGGACCTGGGTCTAGCCTTTCTCAGTTACCTCATGGTTACCCCACCAATACAGATGGGTCAGGATGGGTGTCACCACGAGAAGTGGTGAAGACAGCACACAATCCAAACAATGGCTAGAGGAGGGAGCTCAAAGACTAACCACCTTAGTTAGGGTGTTGGCTCCTGTTTCTACCTCCTCCAGTGTCATTGGGTCACAAAGTGGGAGGGCGAGCGTTAGGACGGACGCAGTCAAGCAGTACGACTGCCCCACGTGTGGAAAGCACTTTTCTAAGGCGAACTATGTGACGAAGCACCAGACCATTCACATCAAGGAGAGGCCCTTCAAGTGTAAGCTGTGTTACAAGAGCTTCTCATTCCTGAGTTACCTTATCAGACATACGAATGTCCACAACAGGGAGAAATTGTGGCTTGAGATGTACGCAGGGGAATGATTCTTTAGCTGATTATTTTATTATCATCCTGTGAAGTGTCCTGGGGTAAGAGTTAAAAAAAAATTGTATTACTAAGTCCCCCATTTGAGCATCTAGGTATGCAGTATACTCACATTCTCACATGATACAGACTAGTATTTTGGTTCCTGGGACTGGAAGACTTCTCAGCGGAGGAGTTGCATCGAGTATTGTCACGAGCCGTACCACCCTCTCAGGCCCTAGCCTAAGAAGGGAGATATGGAGCTTTGAAGGACAGAAGAATTGGGAGTATTGTAAATGTATTATTTTTAGTTGTGTGGATTAAGTTTGTCTACACCACGTATTAATTTACTATTTACATTGTTTTTTCAACCCCGTTCAGTTGGTGGCGGCAATACACCTTTTTGGGATGTAATCCGCCATAAAACCCACAGAAGAAGAAGTTAAGATGGATGATGAGGAGGAAACCTGACTGACGACTGTGGCAAGTTTTGGGAGCATGGAGAGGCCAGAGATAAATTGGGATAAGGAACAGAAGGTGGGTATTGGACAAAGGCCATCAGTGTGTCTGCTGCAAGCAGTACAGCGGATTTAGGCATGGCATGAGCGTGGTAAACGGAAAGACTTGGTTATGGATAGCAAGGAAGAAGTAGAAGAGCGAAGTGCAATGGGAAGATGTGTGTTGAGGAAGAATGGTTCCAAGTACAAACCGTATTCTGCTGTCTGATGGCTCAGGAATTTTACCTGACGAGAGTGAGGATGAATTACCTCTGGTGGCAGGTGTGGTGAAGACCTCCAAGTCCAAGCAAAGGATGATTTGGGTGCAGTGGGAGTGACATTTTTGGAGAAAGTGGATCCCTGCCTTTTGGCTGATTCATATGTAGTCTCAGGCTGGGTAGAAAATAAATTGGTGTTGTTAGCTCGAAATGGACTTGTGATGATTTTCTGTGTTTCTTCTGTCTGTGTTTCTTTGCGTTATGTGCCTAGGGAAAAGACTTGGATGACTTGCCTATGAAAGGAGTGATTACTGGGTTGCTGTTAAGTGTTGAGGTTGAGCAACTAAAATGGAATATTCTCTGTGTCTGTGACGCCCGCCGTTTTGGTGCGAAGCAGACCTGGTGGCGAGCGTCGTGAAACTGATTAGAAACTGTCTGTCCTTTTGAGTTTTGAAGCAGTCTTTTCCTGATAGTCAAGTTGGGATATGTCAGTTATCCCGTGAGAGCTTTTGTGCCGAACCCACTAAGGTGTTTCAGAAGCCAAGCTTATGGTCATGTTGTAGGAGGGAGATTCCAAAATGTGAAAAGTGTGCAGGAGGGCATGGGACAAAGGAATGTGTAGTATAGGTGGAAAAAAACATTGTGTAAATTGTGGGGGTGCCCATGTTGCTGGGGATCAGAAGTGCCCGGTGCAAGAGACAGGTTGAGGTTGCCAGGGAGAGCAGAGGATGATGGGTCAAGGGCCTTGGCCAATAGAGTGATACGAATGTATGTTTCAGTAAGATTGGCTTCTTAGCATTCATTGCCATGGTTATCAACTGTACCGCAGAAATGGAATGTAAATCACAGAAAATATATGTTGTGGTGGCAGCTGCTACGGTAAGTACTTGGATTTACCAGGTTTTACTGGAGAAGAGTTACAAGGTCTGCTGAACGAAAGAGTCCCATCAACCCAAACAGTTAAAGTAGTGGAATTGGGTGGTGATTTTTATTTGTGTTATGAAATAGTGTTATATAGGTGCTGGGTTAGTTGGTGGTGTTTTTTTCTCCTCCCTTTTGCCCGTTGTTTATTTTTGTATCACAAAATGTAACGTGGCCGATCACACAGTAGGTGGCGGCATGCACAAATAAAATGTGCCTACACCATGATACCAAAGAAGAAGTAGAAAACGGAAGTGAACAGTAATCGTGCATGTTTTCAATTTCCACGTTAGCGGTTTTATTGTTGTAATTTAGACGTTTATTAACACCATGGAACTCAAAATATGACTAATTTAACTGTACAGCATCACATACTTACCGCAGGTGGTCTTTAATTCACGTTGGAGACAGGACTTGGTTGATAGAGCTACGTAACGCTAGCTAGTTGCTAACAATGGCTAACTGTATGGTTTTCCACACTCAAATAGCCTCCGTCATGGAGGTGCTAGCGAATGCAGCCGTTGCAGAGATCTGTAAAGTCGTAGACAACGACTATGCAGTGTTTCGTTTGGAAATCTCTCAAAGCCAGAAAGAAAACAGGGGGTTGCGGAGGAAACTACAACTAATGGACTTGAAGGTGGCACGGGAGCGCGCAGAGAGAACAATACGAGAGCGCGTTCCCGCCAGTCGTCCCAGTAGTGTCAAGGTCGTCGACCGATACAGAGGAATGGCAAGAGGTACATTTCCCAGAAGGCAGAGGCTGCGCGACTTGTCGTGGATCATTTAATAGCTCAGTGCCTGTCGCTCGGTTACTTTCTGTACATGTGTTCAGATGTGTTAACCAGAATTGGGTCTTGGTCAATTTTTGGATAGCAAGCACTTCATATTATAGCAAAGACACTATCATATTCTAACCAGATTCTTTATTTACTGAATTTCCTATTATCTACTCAATGAAAACAATGTGAATACAATACATTGATCAATAAATGGTATATCTAGAATTTAAGAAGTGTTACCTTACTTTTTGCCAATTGTAGACAGTGTCAATAGTGTACAATATAGCATTGACAGTAACTAACTTAACCACCACTTTTCCCCAATCACTCTCAGGTGAAGGACATTTCACTGGAGGCCACAGGAGCTTTGTGAAGCCAGCGGGACACAATGCGTGGAGAGATGACCAACCCATAGCTATAGATGAGGGGAGTGGAACCTCAACCCAGCATGTTATTGTGATAGAGGTTAGTGTCATTGTGTAACATTCAAAATGAAAGTACATAGAATGTGGCTAATTTATTTTAGAAAGGCTCCCCTTAGCCATTCATTTGCTTACATGGTCATCCTTAATTATCTGCCACATGGGAGCTCGTGAGACTTCCCTACGACATTGTTATTATATTCCCTGATTGTTATCCAATTAAACTAATGTACCGATAATAACCTAGTGTCTTCTTGTCAGTCTGCCGATGCAGAGGCGGCAGGTCCTGGAGGATCGTCTCTGGTCAAGCAGGAGAGGACTGAAGGAGACGACCCACAACACAGCAGAGACATCCAGACTGGAGCAGGGGCTGGAGTGGCACCCCCTGTAGCCACAGCAGACCTCGCCAACGCCACGGCGCCTCAGCACAAGACCCGATGCAGCATCACGGAGGTCAGTGGAACGCCGAACGCCGTCCTCAAGTCAGAGACTTTAACTGTAACACAAAGGCTCTTACACACAGGATCTGACCACAGGTCAGACCCAGAGAAACTGGGCTGTCCTCCTGCTCCCCGCTCAGAGTATTTTCTTTATGGTAGCCCGAGGACGGTTCATTCCCATCAGGACTCAGGTGATGTGTTAGAGACTGTCAATTATCCGTCTTGTTCTTACACTACAGAGATGGACCCTGGCAACATGCCATTGGGTTTAGAGACACAGACTGATCTGTCTAGAGGGGACTGGAACCAGTACAGTAGTAGTCTATACGCTGAAGGGTGCCTAGATAAGAAAGAGGAGGTCATTGTCGTAGATGAGGTGACTGTGAAAGTTGAGGGCGATGCTCCTCTGATATGGAATGAGACTCACTTAGGAGGACACTCACAAGGCAGAGATTTCTTAGATTACAAGGAAAGCTTAGAGACTAATCCAGATGTTATGACCCACTCCCCTTTACACAAACTCAGGGATCACGAACCAGTGAACACATCGATTGGGCTTTCCGATCAGGTATTGAACTCAAACGACCAAAGGGCAAAGGCTCAGAGAGAGGGACCAAAATCAGGCGGTAGTAAAGTGAAACGGTTCCTCTGCATGTTCTGTAACAAAGGCTTCAGCTGCATCCAGAAGGTGGAGATCCACCAGAGGGTCCACACAGGGGAGAAACCCTTCAGCTGCTCCCAGTGTCACATGCGATTCGCTGAGGCTGGCAACCTGAAGAGGCACCAGAGGGTCCACACAGGTGAGAAACCCTACAGCTGCCCACAGTGTCACATGCGTTTCGCCCAGTCTGGCAACCTGAAGATGCACATGAAGGTCCACACGGGAGAGAGGCCTTTCGCCTGTACGCACTGTAGGAAGAGGTTCTCAGAAAGGAGCTACCTCAGGATACACCTGCAGAAAAACCATTCCACTCTATAACATAGGAAGTAAACATTCCACTCGATCACTTCTGATGTTTAGATCAAACCCTGCATTAAAGTCAAAGATTCATTTTAATTGTTGTCAGTAGAAAATATCCCCAGATGAATTTGGAATAATGAGAGTAACAGATTTATGTGTTGAATATTCCTGGGTAGAATTTTTCCATCCAGACGTGTGATTTATAATGTATATATAAGCCTAAAGTCTGTTACATATTGTGTTTGTACTGTGTAGGCTATATGATGTTCACAACTGCCTATTTCATTACCTCCATTAAACTACTTAATTCTTTCCCCCCCAAGACATTTTTCCTGAGAATATTATTGCAGTTCATCTAGTTCATGCAGATTTTTGTTGAGAATGTGTGGTTTTCATATGGCGTATTTAGAACTTGTTTATGTGTAATAAACACCAACATTTGACTTTTCATTCTAAGACTTTCATTGAAACTCTTCTTTAGTATACATCCATCAATTTACACCCTATTCTGCATACACCTTACTGAACGTTATAACCATTATACACTTATTAAATATACCTACACACTAACAAACACCTACTGTACCTGTCAAACTAGTTTAGTCAGGTTTGTCTGATGACTTGATTTATCATAGCTAACACATCTTTACGCACAACATATTTATGTCCGCCATGATGGGTTTAACAACAATGAAGTCATTCTGTAACTACAGTATCGGACTCAAACGTTGTGGGGATGAGTAAACACTCCATGTTGAAAGTGTGTTTATTATCTGTGTGTACGTACCTGAGGGAGTGTATGTCTGTAATCTGTAACATCTCTCTTTTCCAGGAGGAGGAGGGTCTGGAGGTGATGCTGGTGAAGGAGGAGGGTCTGGGGAACCCTGAGGGGACCATGGTCATGGAGGACAACCAGACTACCCCTCCTGAACCCACAGAGGAACCATCTGAGCAGCACAGGACCACACACAGTCTCACTGAGGTGAGCCCACTGTAAACTATTGATTGAATGGTATTAGGTCAGAGCCCGTATCCACAAAGTCTCCAAAGTAGGAGTGCTGATCTAAGATCTATTTACCTTTTAGATCATAATGAGACCATGTAGACAAGTACAGACCTGATCCTCTATCAGTACTTTGACTCTTTGTGGATACGGGCCCAGGTCTTGATGAATTTTGTCTTAAGTGTGGGACCATGCCTTTCAATTATCACACCATTAAATAGTGTATAGTACTCATAGCAATCTCTCATTGCCCAATCAGAAGATTCTCCATAGAAGGGTGCTCATATCAGATCCAACATCCTCTCACTCTGTATATCTTAGTCAGTAGACATGGAGGATGGGAAGCCTGATCTGCTGCTAGTCAAAGAGGAGACAATAGAAGACAGACCAGAGAGCATTGATCTGCTGAGTGGACTAAAGATGGGGGAGCAAGGTAAGAGATAAATACATATAGCCTACAGCAACTTATTTTTACATACAAAAACACATAATGTATCAACTTCACCAGGTAATGGACAAAAAAAACTCCATATGTAGAGTTTTCTGCCGTGTTTTTAAAGTCTAAAGTCTTCCTGCAGGTTGTTGGCTGGAGGCTAACAGTGGAGACTGGGTGGCCATCTTGGATTCCCAATCCCAGATGGTTGCAGACAAGGGCCCAGGGGACATCATCACTGAGCAGGTCAGGACCAGAGGTGACATAGTGGAGGTCAGTGGATGGGACAGCGTCCTCAACTCTGGGCTGGGGAACAACAATGTTAACCACAACCAGAAACAGACAGTGGAACACAAAACAACAACTGAATTTAGTCTCCAAGACAACAGAATGTCTGAGACCAGGGCGAGGTGTAGATTTGGTCTGCGGGGACGTGGCCAGGTTCGTATGCAGCAGGAACGAATAGGCACAGTCTCGGCTAGCGAGGCTCCATCCTGCTCCTATAGTTGTGATTCAGAGAGACTGATGGCGCCTCAGGTTAACCCCCTAACAGATGCTGCCTTCAGCCTGCCTTCTATAGGATCTATCAACTGGAACATGGACCCTGCGACAACACAGACACTCCCTGGCCTTCGTCCTCCTCACACTATCCTAATGTTAAACCAAACCTCAGACAATGCCAGTGCATCAACACTAAATGGCTACATAAGCCCATTGACAAATGATAGTAGTAGTAGCGCTGTCAGTAGCTCCGGTGGCAAAGAAAAGCACTTCCTGTGTTCATTCTGTGGGAAAGCCTTCAGTTTCCCCAAACAGGTGGAGATCCACCAGAGGATACACACGGAGGAGAAACTATTCGGCTGCCACCTGTGCCGGGCCAGTTTCTCCCACTCGTCCAAGCTGAAGAGGCACCAGAGGGTCCACACAGGGGAGAAACCCTACAACTGCCCCCAGTGTGAGAAGAGGTTCTCCCACAAGCACCAGCTGAAGATGCACCTGAAGATGCACACGGGAGAGAGGCCATTCGCCTGTACACACTGTGGGAAGAGGTTCTCAGAAAGGAGCTACCTCAGAATACACCAGCAGAAAATGCACACGGCCCATGTATAGTATAGTGACATGTAATGTAGTACTAGTTAGTTTGTAGTTAATTCTGTTGGTTTTGGATGTAAAGGAAACTGACAAAAGAATAAGTATGATGAGGCAGAGTAGATGATATGGTGATGGTTGGTGTGATGGTGTCTGTAAACATGCTTCACTGATGAAGAGTGACCAACTTAGTCCCTTTTGGTTGATGCTGGTGTTTTATAGTGAGGTAAGGATAGTGCCTTGATTCATGTTTACTTGATATAAAATAGTGAAGCTGTTTTAATGTAATGAACCTTTTCCAAAGTATTCTAAAATAATTTATCAAGCGAGGGTGGCAGATTTACAGAAAAGGTCAAGTGTTACCAAAGTTATTCTACTTGTCACGTATCGTTTTGTGCAATAAAAGTTCTGTACTTCACTATGTGAGTGTTTGACCATTTTATTGAAATTAAATATAAAATTGAGTCTGTGCTGACTGACTTGGTTATTGTTGTTGCAAGGGACTGAGTTTCCCTTATCTCAGTCAAACCAAAACATTATACTTAATTCTTGAATCAACCAACATGGATTTTTTAATAATAAACTCCAATGGCTCCATATTGTTATGTACTTGAATCACAGTGTTAGAGATGGGCTTGACTGTGGTTAACATTTTATAAAGTCATGTTTCTGTGTGAACAGTAAAGCGTTTCTTATATAAACCTTTATGCTTTTCTGTACAATCTTTGTTTGCAGTCTGCAGTCCATCAAGGCCTGCTGATATCCAGTGTTACTGGTGGGAGAGACTGGACCTCTGAGATGGCTGGTCACATATCCTGTCCCGGATCAGGACCATGGATCAGTAGCCATCGCTTTTCCTTCCCGAATCGGAACCAGGACCGAACCGGGAGGGACAGAGACTCCACCACACAGAACACAACCAGTGGACAGGTGGACTGAACAACCCCGGTCGGTCCTGGTGGTCATCAGAGTGACAGAGGCTCCAGTCAGGGATCCAGTCTGCAGCCCAGACTCTTCTCTTCACAGTCTCAGTGTAGGGGTGAAGCAGGTCCTGAGTCTGATAGAGAGCAGGTTACACTGAGCTTCAGCCTTCACCGGGAGAGGTGGGAAAGCCCCTGGTGGGAGTCTAACAGGAAGTCTGTCTTCTTCCTCAGGATCTCGTCTAATGCCTGGTGACTGGGTTCATTGAAAGTCTGGACCTGGGTCTAGCCTTCCTCAGTTACCTCATGGTTACCCCACCAATACAGATGGGTCAGGATGGGCTTTCACCACGAGAGGTGCCTAGCCTATAACACAGCACACAATCCCAACAATGGCTAGAGGTCAAGGAGGGAGCTCAAAGACTAACCACCTGAGGGTGGTGGCTCCTGCTTCTACCTCCTCTAGTGTCATTGGGTCACAACGTGGGAGGGAGAGTGTTAGGACAGATGGCGACAAGTCGTACGCTTGCCCTACGTGTGGGAACCGGTTCGCCAACGCAAACAATTTGAAGGAGCACCAGACCGTTCATACCAAGGAAAGGCCATTTAAGTGCAAACTATGTTACAAGCTTTTCCTTCCTGAGTAGCCTTAGACATAGGAGTGTCCACAACAGGGAGATTTACAAGTTGTCTGTTTCTCTCTTTTAAAAGGTTTGTAATCAGGTCACTTTTCCGCCAATCAGGTTTGGCGGCGCTTCCGAGAGTGTTCTGACAAGTTGGCGCAGGCACCCATCTAGGGTTCAAGAGAGGCTGCTGGGCGGCCGGCGGCGCTGTTGAGGCGACCGGGGCTTCCACAGGGGAGCTAGGAGCTTCTTGGACCTGCTCGCCACGCTTTCGGCCACGAGTTGCTCCTTCCAGCCAGCATGAAGAAGGCGGAGGTCGGCTGTTTGGGAGCCGACGCACCACAGGAAAGAGGCAGCTGCTTCTTTTCCTCCCCTAACTTCACGAGATGCCCCGCTGTCTTTCTTATGGTGTCTCCGAAGAGGCCCTTTTCAGAGATTAGTGCATTGAGCAAAGGGGTCTTGTCTGACTCCTTGATGGAAGTCATGGAGAGCCAGAGGTGTGTCTGCGTCATGACCAACACAGCCATCACTTGGCCGGCGCAGACCGCCAACACTTGAGTGATGTGGAGAGCAGCGCTGGTGAAACATGCCACCTCTTCAATGCCAGCCTCTGTTGCGGATCATCATTCTCCCACGTCATCCTATAATAATGTGACCACATGCTCCAAGCAGGCCCAGTTATTCAATCTTAATAGGCGCTCTATCTTCTCTCTGATCTGAGCGGCTAATCGTTGCGCACCTAGAACCCATAACGCTTCAATAGCCCAAAGGTGAGGGGTTCGACTGGGAGCCACCCAGTGAGTAGGCCTGAAGAGAGATCCAGAGAGGATGAGTTTTTACTAATGTTGGATTTCTTGCGTTTATGGCCATGGTGTTCAACTGCCCCGATGGAGCAGAAATCACATTAGATAGATGTGATAGTCGCAGCAGCAGAGAAATATTTGGGTGTGAGAGATTTTAGTGCTATAGATCTATAGGGAGTTTTGAGAGAAGGGGTTCGATCCTCCCTGCTGGCCTGGTGTAGGATCGTTCAGGGCCGAAGTAGTGGGATGGGGTGATGGTTTTGGGGGATAGTGTGTAGGTGCAGGGTTGGTCCATTACTATTTCACTTTTTTTTGTGACCAAAAATGTGCAATCCGCATTCCGACCTGTGAAAGGCAGCAATGGGCAACACATCGTCTCGTCTGCCGGAAATTCACACAAAGTAGTAAACGGAAGTGAACCGTGACCAAGAACACTTACGTTTGCGTTTTGTTTTTATTTAGACGTACATTATAACCCTGTAACTCAAAATATCACATACTTCCTCCATGTAGTGTTTAATTCGCGTTGGAGACAAGACTTGGTTGATAGATGTTATCTAATTAATGCTAACTAGCTAGCCGCTAAGAATGGCTAACTGTAACGTAATGGTTTTTCACACTCAAATAGCTTCCATAATGGAGGTACTAGCGAACTCAGCCGTGGCAGAGATCTGTAAACTCGTAGACGACGACTATGCAGTGTTTCGTTTGGAAATTTCTCAAAGTCAGAAAGAAAACAGGGCTTTGCGGAGGAAACTACAGCTACAAGAACTGAAGGTATCACGGGAGCGCGCACTTGCCAGTCGTCCCAGTGGTATCAAGATCCTCGACCGATACAGAGGAATGGCAAGAGGTACATTTTGCAGAAGGCCCGTTCCCCTCTACGCCTGTGTTAAGCACATATTGTATGGTTAACCAGAGTTGTGTCTTGGTTAGTTTTTGGATTGTATGCAATAATTCCCCTGATTACTTAGCAATCTTGCACAAAGACACTATCATATTCTTGACTTACTGCATTTCCTATCACTTACTAATTGAAAACTATCTATGAATAGTTGTGTGACATGTTACCTTATATCCTTGCCAATTTTAGACAGTGTCAAATACTTTACAATATAGTGTTGAGCATTGACAACACAGTACCTAACCTAACCACCTATTTTACCCCAACCACTCTCTCAGGTGAAGGACATCTCACTGGAGGCCACAGAAGTTTTGTGAAGCCAGCGGGATGCAATACATGGAGAGATGACCAACCAATCACGGTTGTTGAGGGAAGTGGAACCTCATCCCAGCATGTTATGGTGATAGAGGTTAGTGTCATAGTGTAACAAATAAATTACAGTACATCTAATGTGGCTTGTTTATTTCAGGAAGGCTCCCCTCAGATATTTACTTGCTTACTTGTACATCCTCGTCTATCTGCCATAGGGGAGCTTGTGAGACTTCCATACAACATTGTTATCCAATTCAACTCATGTACTGATAATAACCTCTCTTGTGTCAGTCTGCAGATGCAGAGGCTGCAGGTCCTGGGGTCAAGCAGGAGAGATCTGCAGGAGAGGAAGACCCACGGTACTGCAGAGATATCCAGACTGAAGCGCCCCCTGTAGCCACAGAAGACCCTGTCACCACCCCAGCACTGCCCAGGACTCGACACAGCATCACGGAGGTCAGTGGAACGCTGAACGCCGTCCTCAAGACAGAGACAATAACGGGGCTGAGGCAACTGGGCTATGCTCATGCTCCCCGCTCAGAGTATTTACTTTACAGTAGCCCGAGTGCGTTTCTGTCCCATCGGGATTTAGGTGACTCATTACTGACTGTAAATTATCTGTCTTGTTGATATGCTACAAAGACCGAGATGATACATGGTGACATGCCTGTGGGTTTAGATACACAGACTAATCCAATGAGAGGGGATTGGAACCGGTACAGTACTAGTGTATATTCTGAAGGGTGCCTAGATAAGAAAGGAGAGGGGCCTGGTTGTCGATAAGGTGACTGAAAGTGGAGGGCCACTCTCCTCTGACATGGAATGCAGAGTCTAACTTAGGAGGACACTCGCAGGTCAACACCAGTGACTTCTGGGATTACAGGGAAAGCTTAGCCACAAATACAAATGTCGCTTTACACATGCTTAGGGATCGCGACCCAGTGTCCATGACTATGGCACCTTCCGATTCACACGTCCGTGTCCTTTTTGATCAGGTATTAGAGCCACGTCTCAGGGAGGGAGAGCCACATCAGGCAATAGTAAAGAGAAACCGTTCCTCTGCATGTTCTGTAACAAAGGCTTCAGCAGCCCCCAGAAGGTTGAGATTCACCAGAAGGTCCACACGGGAGAAATCCTGCAGTACTCAGTGTCACATGCGCTTCGCCCAGGCTTGCAACCTGAAGAGGCACCAGAGGGTCCACATAGGGGAGAGATTCTACAGCTGGCCCCAGTGTGAGAAGAGGTTCTCCCACCAGCTGAAGATGCACCTGAAGGTCCACACGGGAGAGAGGTTGTAACGCCTGTATATAGGGCTGTTACGGTGATCTTGTTACCGGCGGACCGCAGTCAAATTCCACATGACCGCTGAGTCACGGTATCTAGGCTACTCCAAAACTGACATCTTAAAATAATTCAATATGTCAGCTTAGAACCCTCCCCCAACAACGGCATAGACTTACAGGAGTTAACTGTTACATTGATCAATACACTGCTAACTAGCAGCATATTTTATTCGCGTTCTTGCTAATGCATTTTGGGTTTCCTTTTCCTCAGATGGTGAATTAGCCCAAATCCATATTTCATATGCGAGTGCATCTGTCATTTCAACTGAACATTGTGGTTACACTAATGAAGAATGAAATCAAATAAATTTGATTCAGGATGAATTAATGGTGCGTGTCAAGAGCTCGTCATTTATCCAACACACCTATTATTGCGTTCGTATTTCATCAACACTGTTCAGTACAAGCATATTAATTAAGGCTATGCTGTTGTTCAGATTAATATAGTAATTGTATGTGATTTTATAGTGACATATGTTAAAACATAATTCTCTTTATCTTATCATCCTCTTGAACTGACCCATATTTTCCTCCATTCTAGACTAGGGGAAAGGGAAATACCTAGTCAGTTATACAACTGAATGCCTTCAACTGAAATGTGTCTTCCGCATTTAACCCAACCCCTCTGAATCAGAGCGGTGCGGGGCGCTGCCTTAATTGACATCCACGTCTTTGGCGTCCGGGGAACAGTGGGTTAACTGCCTTGCTCAGGTGCAGAATGACAGATTTTTACCTTGTCAGCTCGGGGATTCAAAACCGCAACCTTTCAGTTAGTGGCTCAATGCTCTAACCACTAAGCCGCCTGAGTGGACCCATGTATTAAATGTCAGTTGGTTTCTTTAGAACGCAGGTGAAATCTATTTAATCGCATATTTTTGCATCCAGACATAAAAGCGACTGTTATATATTGTTTGTACTGTGTAGGCTATATGATATTCAGAAATGCCTATTTCATTACTTCCATTCAACTACTTAATTTTGTTCCACTTTTTATGAGAAAAGCATTGTACACTGAATAAAAATATAAACGCAACATGCAGTCAGGTCAAGACCCTGGTGAGGACGACGAGCACGCAGATGAGCTTCCCGGAGACAGTTTGTGCAGAACTTCTTCAGTTGTGCAAACCCAAAGTTTCATTAGCTGTCCGGTTGGCTGGTCTTAGATGATGCTGAAGGTGAAGAAGGTGGATGTGGAGGTCCTGGGCTGGCTTGGTTACATGTGGTCTGCGGTTATGAGGCCTGTTGGACGTACTGCCAAATTCTCTAAAGCGACGTTGGAGGCAGCTTATGGTAGAGAAAAGAACATTCAATTATCTGGCAACAGCTCTGGTGGACATGCTTGCAGTCAGCATGCCAATTACATGCTCCCACAAAATGTGTGGCATCTGTGGCATTGTGTTGTCTGACAACTGCACATTTTAGTGGCCTTTTATTGTCACCAGCACAAGGTACACCTATGTGATATGCCACACCTGTCAGTTGGATGGATTATCTTGGCAAAGGAGAAATGCTCACTAACAGGGATATAAACAAATTTGTGCTCAAGATTTTAGGGAAATAAGCTTTTTGTGCATATGGACAATTTCTGCCATCCTTTATTTCAGCTCATGAAAAATGGGACCAACACGTTACATGATGCTTTTATATTTTTGTACAGTGTAGTTTGTCATGCGGAGTTGAGACTTACTTTTGGCCATACAGTGTATGTGGACACCTGCTCGTCGAACATCTCATTCCACAATCATGAACATTAATATGGAGTTAGTCCCCACTTTGCTGCTATAACAGCTTCCCCTATTCTGGGAAGGCTTTCCACTAGATGTTGGAACATTGCTGCGGGGACTTGCTTCCATTCAGCCACGAGCGTTAGTGAGGTCTTGCACTGATGTTGGTGCGATTAGGCCTGGCTTGCATTCGGCATTCCAATTAATCCAACAGGTGTTCAATGAGGTTGAGGTCAGGGCTCTGTGCAGGCCAGTCAAGTTCTTCCACACACCATTTCTGTATGATCCTCGCTTTGTGCACTGGGGAATTGTCATGCTGAAACAGGAAAAGTCCTTCCCCAAACTGTTGCCACAAAGTTGTAAGCACAGAATGTCTATGCTGTAGCGTTTAGATTTCCCTTCACTGGAACTAGGGGGCCTAGCCTGAACCATGAAAAACAGCCCCAGACCGTTTCCGCTGCTCCAGAGTCCAATGGCGGCGAGCTTTACACCACTCCAGCCGACGCTTGGCATTGCACATAGTGATCTTAGGCTTGTGCGGCTGCTCAGCCATGGAACCCAACCATTGAAGGTCCCCAAGAACACAGTGGCCTCCATCATTCTTTAATGGAAAAAGTTTGGAACCCCCAAGACTCTTCCAAGAGCTGGCCGTCCGGCCAAACTGAGCAATCAGGGGAGAAGGGCCTTGGTCAGGGAGGTGACCAAGATCCCAATGGTCACTCTGAGAGAGCTCCAGAGTTCCTCTGTAGAGATGGGAGAACCTTCCAGAAGGACAACCATCTCTGCAGCACTTCACCAATCAGGCCTTTATGGAAGAGTAGCCAGACGGAAGCCGCTCCTCAGTAAAACAGGCACATATCAGCCCGCTTGGAGTAACCCAAAAGGCACCCAAAAGACTCTGACTGAGAAACAAGATTCTCTGGTCTGATGAAACCAAGATTGAACTCTATGGCCTGAATGCAAAGCGTCACGTCTGGAGGAAACCTGGCACCGTCCCTACGGTGAAACATGGTGGTGGCAACATGCTGTAAAGATATTGTTCAGCGGCAGGGACTGGGAAATGTGTCAGGATCAAGGGAAAGATGAACCGAGCAAAGTACAGAGAGATCGTTGATGAAAACCTCCAGATGGCTCAGGACCTCAGACTGGGGTTCACCTCCCAACAGGACAATGGTCCTAAGCACACAGCCAAGACAACACAGGAGTGTCTTTGGGACAAGTCTCTGAATGTCCTTGAGTGGCCCAGCCAGAGCCCGGACTTGAACCTCCCCATCCAACCTGACAGAGCTTGAGGGATCTGCAGAGAAAATAGGAGAAACTCCCCACATACAGGTGTGCCAAGCTTGTAGCGTCATACCCAAGAAGACTCCAGGCTGTAATCGCTGCCAAAGGTGCTTTGACTGCGTAAAGGGTCTGAATACTTAAGTAAATGTGATATTTCAGAGAAAATAATAATAAACCAAAATCTTTGTTTTTTATATACACTGCTCAAAAAAATAAAGGGAACACTTAAACAACACAATGTAACTCCAAGTCAATCACACTTCTGTGAAATCAAACTGTCCACTTAGGGAGCAACACTGATTGACAATAAATTTCACATGCTGTTGTGCAAATGGAATAGACAAAAGTTGGAAATTATAGGCAATTAGCAAGACACCCCCAATAAAGGAGTGATTTGGCCGGTGGTGACCACAGACCACTTCTCAGTTCCTATGCTTCCTGGCTGATGTTTTGGTCACTTTTGAATGCTGGCGGTGCTTTCACTCTAGTGGTAGCATGAGACGGAGTCTACAACACAAGTGGCTCAGGTAGTGCAGCTCATCCAGGATGGCACATCAATGCGAGCTGTGGACAGAGAGTTTGCTGTGTCTGTCAGCGTAGTGTCCAGAGCATGAGGGAGTACCAGGAGACAGGCCAGTACATCAGGAGACGTGGAGGGAGGCCGTAGGAGGGCAACACCCAGCAGCAGGACGCTACCTCCGCCTTTGTGCAAGGAGGAGCACTGCCAGAGCCCTGCAAAATGACTCCAGCAGGCCACGAAATGGCATGTCGTGCTCAAACGGTCAGAAACAGACTCCATGAGGGTGGTATGAGGGCCCGACGTCCACAGGTGGGGGTTGTGCTTACAGCCCACACACGTGCAGGACGTTTGGCATTTGCCAGAGAACACCAAGATTGGCAAATTCGCCACTGGCGCCCTGCGTCTCTCACAGATGAAAGCAGGTTCAACTGAGCACATGAGCACATGTGACAGAGTCTGGAGACGCCGTGGAGAACGTTCTGCTGCCTGCAAATCCTCCAGCATGACCGGTTTGGCGGTGGGTCAGTCATGGTGTGGGGTGGCATTTCTTTGTGGGGCCGCACAGCCCTCCATGTGGCTCGCCAGAGTAGCCTGACTGCCATTAGGTACCGAGATGAGATCCCAGAGCCCTTGTGAGACCATATGCTGACAATGCACATTTGTGGCCTGCTGGAGGTCATTTTGCAGGGCTCTGGCAGTGCTCCTCCTTGCACAAAGGCGGAGGTAGCGGTCCTGCTGCTGGGTTGTTGCCCTCCTACGGCCTCCTCCACATCTCCTGATGTACTGGCCTGTCTCCTGGTAGCGCCTCCATGCTCTGGACACTACGCTGACAGCACATCAACCTTCTTGCCACAGCTCGCATTGATGTGCCATCCTGGATTGAGCTGCACTACCTGAGCCACTTGTGTGGGTTGTAGACTCCGTCTCATGCTACCACTAGAGTGAAAGCACCGCCAGCATTAAAAAGTGACCAAAACATCAGCAAGGAAGCATAGGAATGAGAAGTGGTCTGTGGTCACCACCTGCAGAACCACTCTTTATTGGGGGTGTCTTGCTAATTGCCTATAATTTCCACCTGTTGTCTATTCCATTTGCACAACAGCATGTGAATTTATTGTCAATCAGTGTTGACTTCCTAAGTGGACAGTTTGATTTCACAGAAGTGTGATTGACTTGGAGTTACATTGTGTTGTTTAAGTGTTCCCTTTATTTTTTTGAGCAGTGTATATATACATATATATGGTACAAAGATTTTGATGTGTGTGTGTGTGTATTTGTCAGTAAAAAAATCAATCAATCATGTCCACCATGATGGCTGTAACGATTAAGTCATTCTGTAACTACAGTATAGGACTCAAACCTAGTGGGGATGGGTAAAGACTCCATGTTGAAAGTGTGTTTATTATCTGTGTGTATACGTACCTGAGGGAGTGTATGTCTGTGTGATCTGTATCACCTGTCTCTTCCAAGAGGAGGAGGGTCCAGAGGTGCTGCTGGTGAAGGAGGAGGGGTATGAGGAGGGTCTGGGGAACCCTGAGGGAACAATGGACATGGAGGACAACCAGACTACACCTCCTCCTGAACCCACAGAGGAACCAGCTGAGCAGCACAGGACCACACACAGTCTAACTGAGGTGAGCCCAATGTAAACTACTGTGGTATTAGGGGCCGTATCCACAAAGCCTCTCAGAGTAGGAGTGCTGATCTAGGATCAGTTTTGCCTTTTAGATAATAATGAATAAGACTATATAGACAGGTGGAGACCTGATACTTGATCAGCACTTTTACTCTGAGACTCTTCGTGGATACGGGCCCAGGTCTTGATACATTTTGTGTTAAGTGTGGGACCATGCCTTTAAATTATCAAACCATTAAAGAGTGTCAATCAAATCAACTAACGTGTTTGCATTGTACTCATAGCGATCCCTCATTTCCTAACCAGAAGATGCTCCATAGCAGGGTGCTGATATCACATTTCTTGATCCAACATCTTCTCACTCTGTATCTCTTACAGTCAGTAGACATGGAGGATGGGAAGCCTGATCTGCTGCTGGTCAAAGAAGAGACAATAGAAGACGGACCAGAGAGCATTGATCTGCTGAGTGGACTAAAGATGGGGGAGCAAGGTAAGGGAGAAATACATATAGCCTACATACAGTAATATATCTTAAATGGGAATAGTGATACTCCTGGCTGTTGTTTTTTCTTCATTCATAAAATTAAATCATTACAACCTATGTTTACATACAAAAACACACATTATAATGTATGAACTTCACCAGGTTATAGACAAAAAAAACTCAATATGTAGAGTTCTCTGTCATGTTTGGAAAGTCTATTTTGTAACATCTTCCTGCAGGTGGTTGGCTAGAGGCTAATAGAGGAGACTGGGCGACCATCTTGGATTCCCAGACAGATGCAGCCAAGGGCCCAGGGAACATCATCACTGAGCAGGCCACAACCAGAGGTGACTTGGTGGAGGTCAGTGGATGGGATAGTGTCCTCAACTCTGGGGGGGGGGGTATGCATGGGTGTCTGAGCTGTTTGCTAGTGGTTGAAACCGACAGCTCGGTGCGTTCAACATGTCAACACTTCTTACAAAAACAAGTAGTGATGAAGTCAATCCCTCCTCTACTTTGAGCCATGAGAGATTGACATGCATATTATTAATGTTAGCTCTCCTTGTACATTTAAGGGCCAGCCGTGCTGCCCTGTTGTGAGCCAATTGTAATTTTCCTATTTGTGGCACCTGAAAAGTAGTCCAGGTGTGACAAAACTATGGCCTGTAGGCCCTGCCTTGATGATAGTGTTGTTAAGAAGGCAGAGCAGCGCTTTATTATGGACAGACTTCTCCCCATCTTAGCTACTGTTGCATCAACATGTTTTGACCATGACAGTTTACAATCCAGTGTTGCTCCAAGTAGTTTATTCACCTCAACTTTCCACATTATTCATTACAATATTTAGTTGAAGTTTAGGGTTTAGAGTATCAAAGCCAATAAAGAATTTTCAAACCTCCGCTTTACCCACGTGTGTTCTGGCTCTGGCCCAACTCATCGGTTTCTGGACCAATCAGACGGCCCCGAATGTGTTAGCATTCAGTGAAGGGTCGGGGAGGTACTCATTGCGGAGAAGAAAATTGTGTCCGTGTGTGTGGAATAGTGTTTGGCCGGAGTAAGGAGTCTGGGAAGCCAGGCAAGCCTTCTATCGGATCTATCAACTGGAACATGAACCCTGCGACAAGACAGACATTAATGTTAAACCAGACCACACAATGCCAGTGCCTCAACATTAAATGGCTACAAATGACAGTAGTTGTAACGCTATCAGCAGATACGGTGGGAATAAGAATGGTGGCAGTGTTCGTTTTGTGGGAAAGCCTTAAGTTTACCTTAACAGGTGGAGATCACCAAAGGAGTCACCATTCGGCTGCCACCTGTGCTGGGCCTGTTTTTCCCACTCGTCAAGCCTGAAGAGGCACCAGAGGGTCCACACGGGAGAAGCCCTACAGCTGCCCCCAATGTGAGAAGAGGTTCTCTCACCAGCACCATCTGAAGATGCACCTGAAGGTCCACACGGAATAATGGCTGTTTGCTTGTACTCACTGCTGGAAGAGTTTCTCAGAGAGGATCAAACTCAGGATACACCAGCAGAAAGTGTACAAGGCTTTTGTATAGTGTAATGTAATACTAGTTTGTTTGTAGTTCATTCTGTTGGTTTTGGATGTAGTAGGGAACTGGGTGAGGTGAACTGAGGAAAGAATGAGTATGATGAGGCAGAGTAGATGATATGGTGGTTTGTGTGATGTGTCTGCAAAATGCTTCACTGATGAAAAGTGAAAAACTTCTGTGGTTTGATGCTGGTGTTTGATAATGAGGAAATTATAGTGCTTTAATTCATGTTTACTTGACAGGAAGTAGTGATGTGTAGTGTTCAACCTTTTCCAAAGCAAGGGCGTCAGATTTACAGAAATTGTAAAGTGTAACCATAGTCAGAAACGTTATACTACTTGTCACATATTGTGTTGTACAATAAAAGTACTGTACTTCACGCTATGTGAGTGTATGACCATTTGGTCGATCTTAAATACAAAATTTACTCTGTGCTGACTTGGTTATTTTTGTATCATTGCAGGGACTAAGTTTCCTGTATTTCAGTCAAAACAAAACATTATACTTAGTTCTTGAATGTTTGGTGTGTTGCTATAGGCCACCAAGTGCTAACAGTCAGTATCTAAATAATATGTGTGAAATGCTTGATAGTGTATGATGTAAACAGAGAGGTCTGCTTTATTGGGGACCTTAATATTGACTGGTTTTCAGTAAGCTGTCTGCTCAAGAGGAAGCTTCTCACTGTAACCTAACATTTTTACTAATACTGTAGAACTTTGTTCTAAAGCTGTATCCGTGCCCATTGGATGCAGTGATCACAATATAGTGGCTATATCCAGGAAAGCCAAAGTTCCAAAAGCTGGGCCTCAAATAGTGTATAAGAGATCATACAAAAGATTGTGCTGTGACTCTTATGTGGATGATGTTAAAAATATTTGTTGGTCTGATGTGATTAATGAGGAGCATCCAGACGGTGCACTTGATGAATTTATGAAATTGCTTCTTCCAATTATTGATAAACATGCACCTGTTAAACTGACTGTTAGATCTGTTTAGGCTCCATGGATTGATGAGAAATTGCAAACTGTTTGGTTGAAAGAGATGGGGCAAAAGGAGTGGCTAATAAGTCTGGCTGCACATCTGACTGGCTGACTTACTGCAAATTGAGAAATTATGTGACAAAAAGAAGAAACTTTATTATGAAGCCAAGATCAATGATATAAAGAATGATGGAAGAAAACTTGAGTACTTAAAATTATGGGCAGAAAGACAAATTAAACTCCATCAATTACAAATTAAACTGCCAATTATTTAAATGATTTAAAAGTGGGCAAAATTAGTCAGGAAAGGCCAACAACGAACAGTGAGCCATCGTATTCATGCATGAAAAAACAAATAATTAAAAAAGCATTGCAAGTTCGAATTTTGTAAAGTTAGTGTGGGAGAGGTGGGAAAATTATTGTTATCGACAGCATTGACAACTTAGATGTAAAGCTACTGAGGATGGTAGGAGTGGCTATAGAGTCAGCTATCTGTCATATCTTTAAGCCTAGAGGAAAGTCTTTGTCCTCAGGCCTGGAGGGAAGCCAAAGTAATTCCGCTACCCAAGAGTGGTAAAGCAGCCTTTACTGGTTCTAACAGCAGACCTATAAGCTTTCTGCCAGCACTTAGCAAACTGTTGGAAAACATTGTGTTTGACCAAATACAATGCTATTTATCTTTAAAACAAATTAAAAACAGACTTTCAGCATGCTTATAGCAGAGGGCACTCAACATGTACTGCACTGACACAAATGACTGATGATTGGTTGAAAGAAATTGATAATAAGAAGATTGTAGGAGCTGTACTGTTATATTTCAGTGCAGCCTTTGATATTATTGACCAAAAGCTGTTGTTGAAAAACGTATGTGTTATGGCTTTTCAACCACTGCCATATTGTGGATTCAAAGCTATCTATCTAATAGAAATCGAAGGTTTTTCTTTAATGAAATCTTCTCTAATGTCAAACATGTAAAGTGGGGTGTACCGCAGGGCAGCTCTCTAGGCCCTCTACTCTTTTCTATTTTTACCAATGATCTGCCACTGGCATTAAACAAAGCATGTGTGTCCATGTATTCTGATGATTCAACCATATACGTATCAGCAACCACAGCTAATGAAACCCATAACAAAGAGATGCAGTCTGTTTTGGATGGGTGGCCAGTAATAAACTGGTCCTGAACATCTCTAAAACTAAGAGCATTGTATTTGGTATAAATCATTCCATAAGTTATAGTCCTCAGCTGAATCTAGTAATGAATGGTATGGCTGTTGAACAAGTTCAGGAGACTAAATTACTTGGTGCCACCTTAGATTTGTAAACTGTCATGGTCAAAACATTTATTTAGATTCAATGGTTGGAAAGATGGGGAGAGGTCTGTCTGTAATAAAGTGATGCTCTGCTTTTTTGACACAATTCAAAAAGCAAGTCCTGCAGGCTCTAGTTTTGTCTTATCTTGATTATTGTCCAGTTGTGTGGTCATGTCCTGCAAGGAAAGACCTAGTTAAGCTGCAGCTGGCCCAGAACAGAGCGGCACTTCTTGCTCTTCATTGTAATCAGAGGGCTGATATAACTACTATGCATGCCAGTGGTTAAGAGTTGAGGAGAGACTGACTGCATCACTTCTTTTAATAAGAAACAATTTGTTAAATCCCAAATTGTATGCATAGTCAACTTACACACAGCTCTGACACACACACTTACCACACCAGACATGCCAAAAGGGGCTTTTCACAGTCCCCAAATTCAGGAAAGTGTACGGTATTATATAGAGGCATTATTGCATGGAACTCCGTTCCATCTCATATTGCTCAAGTGAACAGCAAACCTGGTTTAAAAAGCAGATAATGCAACACCTCATGGCACAACGACTCTCCTGTATTTGACCTAAACAGTTTGTGTGCCTTTTGTAAAAATAAGTCATTTTTACATGTTTTGTGTGGACCCAAGGAAGAGTAGCTGCTGCTTTTGCAACAGCTAATGGGGATCCTAATAAAATACCAAAATAATACACTCCAATGACTCCATATTGTTAGGTACTTCAATCACAGTGTTAGAGATGGGCTTGACTGTGGTTAACATTTTTATGTCATGTTTCTGTGTGTACAGCAAAGAGTTTGTTATATAAATCTTTATATGCTCTTCTGTTCAATTTGTGTTTACAGTCTGCAGTCCATGAGGACCTGCTGATTTCCGGTGTTGCTGGAAGGAGAGACTGGATCTCTGAGGTGGCTGGACACAAACCCTGGCCCCGGATCAGGACACTGGATCAGGAGCCGTCACAGTTCCTTCTTGAGTCGGAACCAGGTCCCAACCGCGAGGGACAGAGACTCCACCATCACACAGAACACAACCAATGGACAGGTAGACTGAACAACCTCAGTCCTGGTGGTCATCAGAGAGACAGAGGCTCCAGTCAGGGATCCAGTCTGCAGCCCCGACCCTTCTCTTCACAGTCTCAGTGCAGGGATGAAGCAGGGCCTGGGGCTGATAGAGATAGACCCTCCTGTTCCTATGATACAAACACCACTGTATCCATGATGAACAGAGCAGGTTACCCTGGGCTTCAGCATTCACAGAGAGCAGTGGGAGACGCCCCTGGTGGTAGTCTATCAGCAAGTCTGTCGTCTCCTTCAGGGTCTCATCTAATGCCTGGTGACTGGATTCATAGACAGCCTGGACCTGGGTCCAGCCTTCCTGGTGATGGTTACCCCACAAATACAGACAGGGTCAGGATGGGCGTTCATCACAAGAGGTACCTAGCCTATAACACGGCAAACAATCTCAACAACACCCAAACAATGGCTAGAGGTCAAGGAGGGAGCTCAAAGACTAACCACCTGAGGGCGGTGGCTCCTCTCATCTCCTCTGGTGTCATTGGGTCACAACGTGAGAGGCCGAGCATTAGTACCGACGCCGACAAGCCCTACTCCTGCCCCACGTGTGGGAAGTGCTTCGCTAGGGCAAACTATTTGAAGGAGCACCAGACCGTTCACACCAAGGAGAGGCCCTTCAAGTGCAAACTATGTTACAAGAGCTTCTCCTTCCTGACTAACCTTACCAGACATAAGAGTGTCCACAACGGGAAAAATCTGTAGCAGTGTGGTTTGAGGTGTACACAGGGGATGTCTGGGAATTATTCTTCAGCTGACGTATTATAGTTATCATGTGAAGTGTCTTGGGATAAGAAGGTAGTTAACCACATACCCCTCATTTACCCTTTATTAACATGTCATGTTCTGAAGCAACGTGTTGAAGTTGCCTGAAGGAAACGTGAAGTCAACTGTGAAAGACTGGCAGGAAGTGTTAGTTACATGCATGAGAGAACCAATGCGCAGCCTCGGGAGGAGATCGTTGATGTCACTCCCTCTCGGAGCTGCGGGGTCTTTTCCTCTGCTGAGGGGGAGACAAGAGGGCCAGCTGAGGGGGACCTATTGGACTGGTGCTCACCCCTGCCCCTCCGTATCCAGCGTCTCTGTTCTCAGGGGGACGGTCCGGCCTCTTGGGGGGTCCGGCCATTTTGGGGTTCTTCTTGGAACATATCCAGGCTGTTTCACATCCGGCCGTGATTGGGAGTCCCATAGGGCGGCGCACAATTGGCCAAGCGTTGGCCGGGGTAGGCCGTCGTTGTAAATAATAATTTGTTCTTAACTGACTTGCCTAGTTCAATAAATTATAATAATTTAAAAAATATGAAACGTGCTTGTGTAAATACCTGTTTTTAGTGACTGTAAACCTAGGCTAGAACAAGGACAGTTGCATATTTACCTTACTGAGGTGATGTAGATAGCAAGAATAGAGTAGAATGACTATTCTAACACACTGTTCGTTCTAAACAAATCTGCTCTCAGCTTCAAAGATACTAATCATAGGAGATTTTATGTGTAATCAGTGGTGGAAAAAGTACCCAAAAATCATACTTGAGTAAAAGTAAAGATACCTTAATAGAAAATGACTCAAGTAAAAGGCACCCAGTAAAATTCTACTTGGGTGAAAATATAAAGGTATTTGGTTTAAAATATACTTAAGTATAAATCATTTCAAATTCCTTATATTAAGCTAAACAGATGGCACAATTTTCTTGTTTTTTTTAATTTACGGAAAGCCACGGGAACACCCCAACATTCAGACATAGTTTACAAACAAACCATGTGTGTTTAGTGAGTCTGCCAGATCAGAGGCAGTAGGGATGACCAGGGATGTTCAGTTGATAAGTGCGTGAATTTGACCGACTATTTTCCTGTCCTGCTAAGCATTCAAAATGTAACGAGTACTTTTGGGTGTCAAGGAAAATGTATGGTGTAAAAAGTGCCTTTGTTGCATTTAATCACAATTTTATTTCAGCGGGCTATCTCTTTGAAATAAATTCTCAGCCTATTCACAATAATATTGGGCTGAATGCTGATAGGGGAAACTTGCTGAATGATCAGAGAAAGGATAGTCAAAGCTTTTCTTTTATACTATTTACAGAAAAATAAGTCCTGGGTGCTTTGCTGGCAATCGACAACAAGAAATCCACAGGGGCCAACCAATTGGATCCAGGTCTACTTAGGTTTGCAGCGCCCATTACTGTTGGCTCAATAACCGTCAGATTTTATTTAACGTTTATCAGGAAATATTACACAAGTATGTAAATCAGCTCTTGTGCCAGGATAGTAGTTATCTTAATATCACCCCATTTCAAGCTTCCTTGTCTAGCTAAGATTCTTGAATCCTTGGTAAATGTACAACTTTGCTATTTTCTATCTGAGAAATGTATTTTGAATGTAAACCAATCAGGGTTTAGGCCTGGGCAGAGCACTATTACAGCAACCACTTTAGTTATGGATATTGTCAATGCTTTAGACACAAATGAATGTGCTGCTTTGTTTGTGGACCTGTCAAAAGCTTTTGACACTGTTGATTATGCCATTTTATTGAATAAGTTGTCATCGATAGGCCTGAGTTCTGACGCCTGGTTATCTTAGTGACAGAACTCAGGCCATCGTGATTGATGAGGTTAAGTCTGAATTTCTTGAGGTACATAAGGTGTACGTACCACAGGAGTCGATTTTGGGACCTGTATTCTTCACTATTTATATAAACACCATTGGTCAATCTGTTAAGTTGTCAACTTCATCTATATGCAGATGATACTATTGTTTATGCTATTGCACCAACTGTTGATCTGGCTGTGTCAAAACTACGGTCAAACTTTATAGCTATGCAGGAATCCCTTGCTGATTTAAAACATGTGCTTAATATGGGCAAATACACTGCATTCGGAAAGTATTCAGACCCTTTGACTTTTTCCACATTTTGTTACGTTACAGCCTTATTCTAAAATGGATTAAATAAAACAAATTCCTCAGCAATCTACACACAATACCCAATAATGACGAAGCGAAAAGAGGTATTTGGACATTTTTGCTAATTTATTACAAATAAAAAAACATACCTAATGTAAATAAGTATTCAGACCCTTTCCTATGGGACTAGAAATTGAGCTCAGATAAATCCTGTTTCCATTGATCATCCTTGATGTTTCTACAAAGGCACCTAAAGACTCTCAGACCATGAGGAAAAAAGATGGTCTCTGGTATGATGAAACCAAGATTGAGCTCTTTAGCCTGAATAAGCCTTTCAAGCTTAACATCCTTATCATTTATCGCCCTCCAGGTTCCCTCGGAGAGTTCATCAATGAGCTTGATGCCTTGATAAGCTCCTTTCCTGAGGACGGCTCACCTCTCACAGTTCTGGGCGACTTTAACCTCCCCACGTCTACCTTTGACTCATTCCTCTCTGCCTCCTTCTTTCCACTCTTCCTCTTTTGACCTCACCCTCTCACCTTCCCCCTACTCACAAGGCGGCAATACGCTCGACCTCATCTTTACTAGATGCTGTTCTTCCACTACATCATTGCAACTCCCTCCAAGTCTCCGACACTACCTTGTATCTTTTCCCTCTCGCTCTCATCCAACACTTCCACACTGCCCTACTCGGATGGTATCGCGCCGTCCCAACTTCGCTCTCTCTCCCCCGCTACCTCTCCTCTTCCATCCTATCATCTCTTCCTCTGCTCAAACCTTCTCCAACCTATCTCCTGATTCTGCCTCCTCAACCCTCCTCTCTCCCTTTCTGCATCCTTTGACTCTCTATGTCCCCTATCCTCCAGGCGGCTCGGTCCTCCCTCCCGCTCCGTGGCTCGACGACTCATTGCGAGCTCACAGAACAGGGCTCGGGCAGCCGAGCGGAAATGGAGGAAAACTCGCCTCCCTGCGGACCTGGATCCTTTCACTCCCTCCTCTCTACATTTTCCTCTTCTGTCTCTGCTGCTAAAGCCACTTTCTACCATCTAAATTCCAAGCATCTGCCTCTAACCCAGGAAGCTCTTTGCCACCTTCTCCTCCCTCCTGAATCCTCCTCCCCCTCCCCCCCCCTCCTCCCTCTCTGCAGATGACTTCGTCAACCATTTTGAAAAGAAGGTCGACGACATCCGATCCTCGTTGCTAAGTCAACGACACCGCTGGTTCTGCTCACACTGCCCTACCCTGTGCTCTGACCTCTTTCTCCCCTCTCTTCCAGATGAAATCTCGCGTCTTGTGACGGCCGGCGCCCAACAACCTGCGCTTGACCCTATCCCTCCTCTCTTCTCCAGACCATTTCCGGAGACCTTCTCCCTTACTTCACCTCGCTCATCAACTCATCCCTGACCGCTGGCTACGTCCCTTCCGTCTTCAAGAGAGCGAGAGTTGCACCCTTCTGAAAAAACCTACACTCGATCCCTCCGATGTCAACAACTACAGACCAGTATCCCTTCTTTCTTTTCTCTCCAAAACTCTTGAACGTGCCGTCCTTGGCCAGCTCTCCCGCTATCTCTCTCAGAATGACCTTTCTTGATCCAAATCAGTCAGGTTTCAAGACTAGTCATTCAACTGAGACTGCTCTTCTCTGTATCACGGAGGCGCTCCGCACTGCTAAAGCTAACTCTCTCTCCTCTGCTCTCATCCTTCTAGACCTATCGGCTGCCTTCGATACTGTGAACCATCAGATCCTCCTCTCCACCCTCTCCGAGTTGGGCATCTCCGGCGCGGCCCACGCTTGGATTGGCGTCTACCTGACAGGTGCTCCTACCAGGTGGCGTGGCGAGAAGCTGTCTCTCACCACGTGCTCTCACCACTGGTGTCCCCAGGGCTCTGTTCTAGGCCTCTCCTATTCTCGCTATACACCCAAGTCACTTGGCTCTGTCATAACCTCACATGGTCTCTCCTATCATTGCTATGCAGACGCACACAACTAATTCTCTCCTTTCCCCCTTCTGATGACCAGGTGGCGAATCGCATCTCTGCATGTCTGGCAGACATATCAGTGTGGATGACGGATCACCACCTCAAGCTGAACCCTCGGCAAGACGGAGTGCTCTTCCTCCGGGAAGGACTGCCGTTCCATGATCTCGCCATCACGGTTGACAACTCCATTGTGTCCTCCTCAGAGCGCTAAGAACCTTGCGTGATCCTGGACAACACCCTGTCGTTCTCAACTAACATCAAGGCGGTGGCCCGTTCCTGTAGGTTCATGCTCTACAACATCCGCAGAGTACGACCTGTCACCACAGGAAGCGGCGCAGGTCCTAATCCAGGCACTTGTCATCTCCCGTCTGGATTACTGCAACTCGCTGTTGGCTGGGCTCCCTGCCTGTGCCATTAAACCCTACAACTCATCCAGAACGCCGCAGCCCGTCTGGTGTTCAACCTTCCCAAGTTCTCACGTCACCGCCCGTCTCCGCTCTCTCCACTGGCTTCCAGTTGAAGCTCGCATCCGCTACAAGACCATGGTGCTTGCCTACGGAGCTGTGAGGGGAACGGCACCTCAGTACCTCCAGGCTCTGATCAGGCCTACACCAACAGGGCACTGCGTTCATCCACCTCTGGCCTGCTCGCCTCCCTACCACTGAGGAAGTACAGTTCCCGCTCAGCCCAGTCAAAACTGTTCGCTGCTCTGGCCCCAATGGTGGAACAAACTCCCTCACGACGCCAGGACAGCGGAGTCAATCACCACCTTCCGGAGACACCTGAAACCCCACTCTTTAAGGAATACCTAGGATAGGATAAAGTATCCTTCCCCCCCCCCTTAAAAGATTTAGATGCACTATTGTAAAGTGGCGTTTGCACTGGATGTCATAAGGTGAATGCACCAATTTGTAAGTCGCTCTGGATAAGAGCGTCTGCTAAATGACTTAAATGTTAAATGTAAATGTAAATACCAAGCGTCACATCTGGAGGAAACCTGGCATCATCCCTACAGTGAAGCATGGTGGTGGCAGCATCATGCTAGTGGGTATGTTTTTCAGCGGCAGGGACTTGGATACTAGTCAGGATCGAGGTAAAGATGAACGAAGCAAAGTACGGTGAGATCCTTGATGAAAGCCTGCTCAGGACCTCAGACTGGGGTGAAGATTCACCTTCCAACAGGACAATGACCCTAAGCACACAGCCAAGACAACGCAGGAGTGGCTCGGGACAAGTCTCCGAATGTCCTTGAGTGGTCCAGCCAGAGCCCAGACTTGAACCCGATCAAACATCTCTGGAAAGACCTAAAAATAGCTGTGCAGTGACGCTCCCCATCCAACCTGACAGAGCTTGAGAAGAATGGGAGAAATCCCCCAAATACAGGTGAGCCAAGCTTGTAGCGTTACAGTATACCCAAGAAGACTCGAAGCTGTAATTGCTGCCAAAGGTGCTTCAACAAAGTACTGAGTAAAGGGTCAGAGTACTTATGTAAATGTGATATTTCTGTTTTTTTATTTTTAATAAATTAGCAAAATGTTCTAATACATTTTAGAATAAGGCTGTAACCTAACAAAATGTGGAAAAAGGCATATCCTCAGATATATACCTCAGACACACTTTAAAACAAACTTCCTTTTGATTGATTGATTTTTTCACAGCTTTTATGTAAGAACCAGCTTAGACTCTTAAGGATTTTAGAACATCATCCGTCGCCCCGTTTGACCTTGAGACTTGATACTTTGTATGTAGGTGTCTTTCCTGATGCTGAACAAATTTGCCTCAAGGATCCATAAGATCTGTCAGGATAGATTTTCCTCCATCTTAGACATTTTGGAAAACGTCTTCTCATGAACCATAACAAAAGCTAAAGGATTTGTTAAGAAATGGCTGAATTATTAATAAATCAGGAAATCAGATTTGACATGTCTTTTTAAATTATTTGTAAATCTACTCCACAATAGTTTATCAACTTTCAACTTTTTACCATGATGAACCATGTTAAGTTTGGCATTGATATCTTTTTTTACTATAACGCTAATGCCTAAAATAATATTCTCATGAACTAAAAGCCAGATTCACTCCAAATTTGGTCCCTATAGTTTGAGAAAATGTTGACGCATTCAAAGATGGCCACACTATACCAGTAGATGCACATATGCTAATCTGATTTTACGTGTCTATGTAAACCACTGTAAATCCACTCCACAGTGGCCTAATAACTTGACTTGTAATCACTATCATGGATGTTCCTAAGATAAACCATACTGAACTTGGTATTGATATTTTTTTTAAACTAGGAAAATATTACCAAATCTTTGCATATGTAATGCTCAATATCCCTCCCATTACTTTATTTCAACATAGGATAGCAGCCTACAAAATATATAACCAATACTGATAACCATCTACATGTCATCGTGATACATACATACGTACAGTCCAGTGGGGGCTCCTCAGGGAAGGACCATCCTACTCGGTCAATTTCATTTAAAAAATAGGGAAACATTTAAAAAGTTGTCCTTTTTAGATTAAACTATGCTAAATATATTAACGTCACCAAATAACTGATTAAAACGCACTGTTTTGCAGTGAAGGTCTACGGTAACCTCAACAGCACACTCTGGGGTAGCACCATGGTGTAGCCGGAGGACAGCAATTTTTCGCCCTCCTCTGGGTGCATTGACTACAATACAAAACCTTGGAGGCTCATGGTTCTCACCCCTTTCCATAGACTTACACAGTAATTATAACGACTTCCGGAGGATGTCCTCCAACCTACCAGAGCTTTTGCAGGATGAACTGACATGTTGTCGACCCAATCAAAGGATCAGAGAATGAATCTAGTACTGAAAGCATAAGCTACAGCTAGCTAGTGCTGCAGTGCATAAAATGTTGTGAGTAGTTGACTCAAAGACAATAGTTGAACAGTTTTGAACAAATAAATCTCTTAAATTAAGGAGAAGCAGCAGAGTGAGAGCTGGCTATATTTTGTTGTCTTTTTTTCCACTTTTACTAACTTAGCTAGCTAGTGCAGCTAGCTAATTTAGCCTACTTAAACCGAGAAGAATGCTATTATGTTAGCTAGCTGGCTAAGGCTATCCAACAGAACTCTTCCAAGTCAAGGTAAGCTTCGGTTTAAGTAATTTATTGCCACGCAGCCCGCCGGTGAAACTGCTAAACTGCTTGCTGTACACTGTAATGCGTGATTGTTGCGGGTTTACTAACGCGTTAGTTCTAGTAGCTATGTTGACTATGACGTTAGCTAATATTGTGACATTGACAACAATGTGGGCTGTGTGTAGCGGTTATGGTATGATGGTTTGGCTTGGAAAGGTTTTTTCATCTGGTCACAGACAGCTGTTGTGTTGTGCACTGAAGTCCACAAGTGAAGGGAAAATGTGAGAGGAGGAGAGCATGTAGATGTGAGAAGGAATTATACAATGACCAAAATGATTACGCTGTTTGTATGTGGCTGCTATGAAGGTGAACTGTGTGTGCAGGTGATCAGGGGTGTATTCATTCTGCCAATTTTGTTGAAAAACATTTCTTAAACAGAACGAAACAGGGATAAACCTACCTGAATTTGTCCAATAGAAACTCTCGTTTCCAACTGTTTGGACTAATGAAGAAAAAAAATGGTTGGACTAATGGTTACAAGCTAGATCAGCTAGATGTAGGCAAGAGTGTGCACGTTGGTATTGAATGTGGCACTGGGTCACCTTGATTACAACAATTTGTCTCTCGACCTGTGCACCTACGTTATAAACTTTTATTCGTAGGCTAGGTTGTAGCAACCTCCATGATGGGTATAGGGAAAATTTCTAGTTTCATGTAGTAGCCTAAACCTATCGATGTTACATTGAGCTAGGTGAATGGAAGATGAATGACAGTCATCCAATATGCTGTAATAGAAATAAGGCCATGGTCATAAAAGAAAATTGTCCTCCCTAATCTTAAATGGCAGCGAACTGCAACAACACCGGGACACAATGCCCTTCTCTCCTGCTTGACAAGCACTACTGTCCGGAAACTGTGTGGGAAGTAGCTACCTAGTAGTACACACATACAACGCATGAAGTAACAGTACACCCATCAATCATCAGTTTTATAACTTAACATTTAAAAATTATTTGTGTAAAACTAACAGTGAAATACAACTCATTCTCTGGCTTCAAAACAGAAGACCAAACTATCACGGTACAGTAGCTCATTGTACGGTAGTTGCATGGTAAGAAACAGAAGAAAAAACACTGCTCAATCAAAGATCAGACTTTGCTGAGATAGCCAAGTGCATTCTATCTTTGTGTGATCCGTACTGATAGTATAAATATGCTGAGGGGGAAGTACCTCCTCAGAGCTTCTGAGTAACTTGTGCTGTTTGACTAATCTCTTTGCTGGCGGGAATAAACAAATTAAGGACCCCACTAAGGACCACTAAGGACCCCAATCTCAACACACCCACTCGCCAATACTCCAGTCGCCATATTGAGATGCAGCTACCCCCTTCTTCCTTTTTCACCCATCTACACACAATACCCCATAATGACAAAGTGAAAACATGTTTTTATAAATGTTTGCAAATTTATTGAAAATTAAATACACAATCTAATTTACGTAAGTATTCACAACCCTGAGTCAATACTTTGTAACGGCACCTTTTGGCAGCAATTACAGCTGTGAGTCTTTCTAGGTAAGCCTGTAAGAGCTTTTCACACCTGTATTGTTCAACATTTGTCTATTGTTATTTTCAAAATTCTTCAAGTTCTGTCAAATTGGTTGTTGATCATTGCTAGACAACCATTTTCAGGTCTTTCCGTAGATGTAAGTCAAAACTGTAACTCGGCCACATTCACTGTTATCTTGTTCAGCAACTCCAGTGTAGATTTGGCCTTGTTTTTTAGGTTATTGACCTGCTGAAAGGTGAATTAATCTCCCAGTGTCTGGTGAAAAGCAGTCTGAACCAGGTTTTCATCGAGGATTCTGCCTGTGCTTAGCTCCACTCCGTTTCTTTTTTATCCTGAAAACCTCCCCAGTCCTTAGCGATTACAAGCATACCTATAATATGATGCAGCCACCACTATGCTTGAAAATGTGGCGAGTGGTACTCAGTGACGTGTTGGATTTGCCCCAAACATAACACTTTGTATTCAGGACAAAACTGTACTCAAGTTTGCCAAAAAGCACCTTGATGATCATCAAGACTTTTGGAAGAATGTTCTATGGACAGATGATTCAAAAGTATTACTTTTTGGACTAAATAGGTCCCATTATGACTTGTGAAAACCAAACACTGCATTCCACAGTAAGAACCTCATACCAATGGTCAAGCATGGTGGTGGAAGTGTGATGGTTTGGGGATGCTTTGCTGCCTCAGGACCTGAACGACTTGCCATAATAGAAGGAACCATGAATTCTGCTCTCTATCAGAGAATTCTACAGAAGAATGTCAGGGCATCTGTCTGTGAGCTGAAGCATGCAGCAAGACAATGATCCAAAACACACAAGTCTACATGAAAATGGTTAAAAAGCAACAAATGTGAAGTTTTGGAATGGCCAAGTCAAAGTCCAGACCTAATCCCAATTGAGATATTGAGGAAGGACTTGAAACGAGCAGTTCAGGCTTGAAAACCCACAAATGTCGCTGAGTTACAGCAGTTCTGCATGCAATAATGGGACAACATTCCTCTACAGCGACATGAGACTGATCAACAACTACAGGAAGCGTTTGGTTGAAGTCTTTGCAGCTAAAGGTGCCACAACCAGTTGAGTGTAAAGGGGCAATTACTTGTTTACATAGAAGCATTGTATGTTGCATAACTTTGTTTATGAAATATAGTTGAAATCAGAAGATTACATACACCTTAGCCAAATACATTTCAACTCAGTTTTTCACAATTCCTGACATTTAATCCCAGTAAAACCTTCCCTGTCTTAGGTCAGTTAGGATCACCACTTTATTTTAAGAATGTGAAATGTCAGAATAATTGTAGAGAGAATGATTTATTTCAGCTTTTATTTCTTTCATCACATTCCCAGTGGGTCAGAAGTTTACATACACTCAATTAGTATTTGGTAGCATTGCCTTTAAATTGTTTAACTTGAGTCAAACATTTTGGGTAGCCTTCCACAAGCTTCCCACAATAAGTTGGGTAAATAATATTTTTTTTTTTTTTTTTAAGTTACACCAGCAGATCTGGTGTAACTGAGTCAGGCGTGTAGGCCTCCCTACTCGCACACGCTTTTTCAGTTCTGCCCACAAATCTTATATAGGATTGAGGTCAGGGCTTTGTAATGGCCACTCCAATACCTTGACTTTGTTGTCCTTAAGCCATTTTGCCACAGCTTTAAAGTATGCTTGGGGTCATTGTCCATTTGGAAGACCAATTTGCGACCAAGCTTTAACTTCCTGACTGATATCTTGAAATGTTGCTTCAATATATCCACATAATTTCCCTGCCTCATGATGCCATCTATTTTGTGAAGTGCACCAGTTCCTCCTGCAGCAAAGCACCCCCACAACATGATGCTGCCACCCCCATGCTTCACGGTTGGGATGGTGTTCTTTGGCTTGCAAGCCTGCCCCTTTTTCCTCCAAACATAACGATGGTCATTATGGCCAAACAGTTCTATTTTTTATCATCGGACCCGAGGACATTTCTCCAAAAAGTACAATCTTTGTCCCCATGTGCAGTTGCAAACCGTAGTCTGTCTTTTTTATAGCGGTTTTGGAGCAGTGGCTTCTTCCTTGCTGAGCGGCCTTTCAGGTTATGTCGATATAGGACTCATTTTACTGTGGATATAGATACTTTTGTACCTGTTTCCTCCAGCATCTTCACAAGGTCCTTTGCTGTTGTTCTGGGATTGATTTGCACTTTTCGCACCGAAGTATGTTCATCTCTAGGAGACAGAACACGTCTCCTTCCTGAGCAGTATGACGGCTGTGTGGTCCCATGGTGTTTATACTTGCGTACTATTGTTTGTACAGATGAACGTGGTACCTTCAGGCGTTTGGAAATTGCTCCCAAGGATGAACCAGACTTGTGGAGGTCTACCAGAGGTCTTGGCTGATTTATTTTGATTTTCCCATGATGTCAAGCAAAGAGGCACTGAGTTTGAAGGTAGGCCTTGAAATACATCCACAGGTACACCTCCAATTGACTAAAATTATGTCAATTAGCCTATCAGAAGCTTCTAAAGCCATGCCATCATTTTCTGGAATTTTCCAAGCTGTTTAAAGGCACAGTCAACTTAGTGTATGTAAACTTCTGACCCACTGGAATTGTGATAAGTGAAATAATCTGAAAACAATTGTTGGAAATATTACTTGTCATGCACAAAGTAGATGTCCTCACCGACTTGCCAAAACTATAGTTTGTTAATAAGAAATTTGTGGAGTGGTTGAAAAACAAGTTTTAATGACTCCAAACTAAGTGTATGTAAACCTCCGACTTCAACTGTACCCCTCATTAACATGTCATTTGAAAAAGGCTTGTAAATACCTTTTTAGAGAGACAGTAAACTTAGGGTAGGACCAGGGGTGCAACTTTCACTGGGGACCCCCCACATTCTGACATTGCATTTCTGTCCCCCCCAGTTTTATAATCGCACTGTGATACAAAACACAGCACCGGTGTGTTTTAGGACCATGTGGACACCTCAGAGCGGTCGTGCAGGATGTTTTCCGGTTTCAGCCGGCTGGATTTAGGGCACAAGGACACCACAGAGCATGCGAACAGGATGTGAGAAGTCATTACGTATAGGACAAGGATGGGAGAGATGATCAGAGGCAGCTGCTGTCTGTGTTGCACTTTTTTCTCAGAGTTATAAAAGCAAGCAGAGCAGAAACCGGCTACTCTTTAGTTGACTGATCTAGCTGGCAAGGTATGTATTTACTCCCAGTGCTGAGCTGAGCTAATATAACTGACATGTTACGTTAGCCAACGTTCCATCCCCACTCGACTGAAATAAATGAACTACTAGCACCTAGTTAGCTAGCTAGTAGCCAGTTCAGCTCTAGCTAGCAGTATTTAACGGTTGTTGTGTGTATGGAAATGTTTTGAAGCCGTTGTTTTGTCCCATTTCAAAAGTAAATTTGATGTACCATAAGCTAGAGCTAGCTCACTAACTTTAGCTATTTTTTTTGCCTCAATCACACTAGACCTGAATCAAATGATGAAACCAGCGGTAAAATGATTAAAGACCGATCTATTCTGACGTTTCTAAAGTGTAATGTGTTTTTATTAGTCAGTATAGCAATGTAACGTTATTGATCTGTTAGTTTCCCTAACTAATTCCCTACTTTTCACACTGACACAGTATAAACAGCTCTACAGGCTTCACTGTCATGGTGCACAGTCAGTACACAACACTATGCTCACCATGTCTCTTAGCGGGATAAGTTGGTGACAGGCGTCCCAGCAGGGTCAGACAGCCAGGAAAGACCAGTCTACAGAGCTCCGGTGAATTTTGTAGTATATTATAACAACCAGTGAATGGATAGAAAGTTCCATCTTGAGTTGATGGGTAGACTACAGTTTGGGATCTGGGAATAATGGTAATTTCAATTATTGAACCATTGATTCTTTTCTTGGATGTATACATGCACACCAAGGTAATTCTTTATCATACCTCATCTGAACAGGGTCAGATGGTGACAGCGGTCTCAGCAGGGTCAGAGAGACAGTGAAGACCAGTCTGTGATGGTACTAAGGTGAACTTTTGCTGATGCAACACTATTCTCTCTGTGCAGCAAACACTAGACAAGCCAGAAGCTTCAAAGATTGAAACTATACTGAACAAAAATATAAACCCAACATGTAAAGCATTGGTTTCATGAGCTGAAATACAAGATCCCAGAAATGTTCCATACCCACAAAAAGTGTATTTCTCTCAAATTTTGTGCACACATTTGTTTACATCCCTATTAGTGAGCATTTCTCCTTTGGCAATAATCCATCCACCTGACAGGTGTGACATATCAAGAAGCTGATTAAACAACATGATCATTACACAGGTAAACCTTGTGCTGGTGGCAATAAAAAGCCACTCTACAATGCCACAGATGGCTCAATTTTTTATTTTTTAGGCAGCGTGCAATTGGCATGCTGACTGCAGGAATGCCTACCAGAGCTGTTCAAATTTTATTTGTCACGTGCCAAATACAACAGGTGTAGATCTTTCCTTTTAATACTTACTTACAAACCCTTTACCAACAATGCAGTTCAAGAAATAGAGCTAAGAAAAGGCTACTGAGGCTATATAGAGGGGGTAACAGTACCGTGTCAATGTGTGGGGGTACAGGTTAGTCGAGGTAATTTGTACATGTAGGGAGGGGTAAAGTGACTTTGCACTATGCAAGGTCTCTGACCTCCTCCCTACAGGCTGTCTCATCCTTGTCGGTGATCAGGCCTACCACTGTTGTCGTCAGCAAACTTAATGAGGGTGTTGGAGTCGTGTTTGGCGACGCAGTTATGGGTGAACAGGGAGTACAGGAGGGGACTAAGCACACACCTGTGGGGCCCCCATGTTGAGGATCAGCGTGGCAGATGTGTTGTTGCCTACCCTTAGCACCTGGGGGCAACCTGTCAGGAAGTCCAGGATCCAGTTGCAGAGGGAGGTGTTTAGTCCCAGGGTCCTTAGCTTAGTGATGAGCTTTGTGGGCGCTATGGTGTTGAACGCTAAGCTATAGTTAATGAACAGCATTCTAACATAGGTGATCCTTTTGTCCAGGTGGACGGCAGTGTGGAATGCGATTGCTTCATCTGTGAGTGGCTGGAGTCTTTGACACCGCCTGGTATAGAGACCCTGGATGTACTGGGCCATTCGCACTACCCTCTGTAGTGCCTTGCGGTTGGAGGCTGAGCAGTTGCCATACCAGGCAATGATGAAATCAGTCAGGATGCTCTCAATGGTGCAGCTGTAGAACCTTTTGAGGATCTGAGGACCCATGCCATATCTTTTCAGTCTCCTGAGGGGGAATAGGTTTCGTCGTGCCCTCTTCACAACTGTCTTGGTGTGCTTGGACCATGTTAGTTTGTTGGTGATGTGGAAACCAAGGAACTTGAAGCTCTCAACCTGCTCCACTGCAGTAGAGGTTGACCGATTAATCGGCATGGCCGATTTAATTAGGGCCGATTTCAAGTTTTCATAACAATTGGTAATTGGACTTTTTGAATGCCGATTATGGCCGATTACATTGCAATCCACGAGGAGACTGCGTGGTAGGCTGACCACCTGTTACGCGAGTGCAACATCAAAAGGACCTGTGGCTGCAAGGAGGCAAGGTAAGTTGCTAGCTAGCATTAAACTTATCTTATAAAAAACAATAAATCTTAACAATCACTAGTTAACTACACATGATTGATGATATTACTAGGTTAACTAGCTTGTCCTGCGTTGCATATAATCAATGCAGTGCCTGTTAATTTATCATCGAATCACAGCTTACTTCAACTTCGCCATGATGATGTAACAAAAGTGCATTTGCAAAAAAAGCACAATCGTTGCACAAATGTACCTAACCATAAACATCAATGCCTTAAAATCAATACACAGAAGTATATATTTTTTAACCTGCATATTTAGTTAAAAGAAATGCATGTTAGCAGGCAATATTAACTAGAGAAATTGTCACTTCTCTTGCATACAGTGCAAGCGGAGTCAGGATATATACAGCAGTTTGGGCCACCTGGCGAACTGTGTGAAGACCATTTCTTCCTAACAAAGACCGTAATTAATTTGCCAGAATTGTACAATTATAACATAACATTGTTTGGTTGGGTTGTGCAATGTAACAGCAATATTTAGACTTTGGGTTGCCACCTGTTCAGTAAAATACAGAAGGGTTCTGTATTTCAATGGAAAAATAAATGTTTTGTTTTCTAAATGCTAGTTTCCGGATTTGACCATATAAATGACCAAAGGCTCGTATTTCTGTGCGTTTATTATATTATAATTAAGTCTATGATTTAATATTTGATAGAGCAGTCTGACTGAGCAGTGGTAAGCAGCAGCAGGCTCGTAAGCATTCATTCCAACAGCACTTTCCTGTGTTTGCCAACAGCTCTTAGCAATGCTTGAAGCACAGCGCTGTTTATGACTTCAAGCCTATCAACTCCTGAGATTAGGCTGGCAATACTAAAGTGCCTATAAGAACATCCATTCATATCCAAGGTATGTGAAATACAAATGGTATCGAGAGAAATAGTCGACGCGTCATAATGCCAATAATAATGACAACCTAAAACTTCTTAACTGGGAATATTGAAGACTCATGTTAAAAGGAACCACCAGCTTTCTTATGTTCTGAGCAAGGAACTTAAACGTTAGCTTTTTACATGGCACATATTGCACTTTTACTTTGTTTATTTTTGTATACTATATTTTAAGGCAGGCTGACAAACCTCAGTTGATTTCCAAACTGTATCAAGGGTTGATATTGGCTTTTCCCGATGACACAAAACATGTAAAACAACAATGTGAGGAAGACCTGGGAGACTATTGAGGATGATGAATGGATACAGATATGTTTGAATGCCCAGTCATGTTCAGATAAACTTCTGCCGTTTAAGACCTTCCATAGAACGTACTATATGCCAGAGAAAATGATTATCATGCACTCAGACATGTAAAACACAAAAGGGGACATATTTGCATATGTTATGATCTTGTGAAGGCCGGCTGAATTCTGACAGAGTATGTTCTTTTATCTCAGCATGCCTACAGATTCTCCCTTCTCACTGTTTTGTAGATACTAGAGACTTATCATAAGAAACTGTGTAACCTAGCATTTATGGCGGCAAAGAAATCCATTGCCATTATTTGGAAGGTTGGTTATCCTCCCACAATGTCCCAATGATGGCAGAAATGTCAAGTTATGTATCATTTGATTTATTAGACGTTTAAAGGTATACTGCAGCTTTTATAATGTTTGGATGCCTTATATGGAATACTGTACGACAAAAGGAGTCTGTATTGAAAACATGCCCAAGTCAGGGGAGATACATATTTATGTAATCCCTAGATGCTGGGCTGCTCAGTCCTGGCCCTGGGGGTCTGCCTTACTGTTGTTTGTCACTCTGGCCTTTGCCTAACACACCGGAAACCAATAATGAATGTTTCACTAAGATCCTAAAGCTGAGTGGGGTGTGTTGGGTTGTGTACCCTTAGGGGCAGGATGGGGAGATCCAGCCTTATTGTGTGCAAGTAAAGAGAGCTCTACAGTACTATTATGCGTATGATAAGAATTACAGTGACCTCCATAATTATTTGGACAGTGAAGCATTTTTTCTTCTTTTGGCTCTATACTCAGTGTGGATTTGAAATCAAACAATGATTGATAAAGTCAAAGTGCAGACTGTCAGCTATAATTTGAGGGTATTTTCATTCATATCGGGTAAACCATTTAGAAATTACAGCACTTTTTGTACATAGACCCCCCATTTTAGGCGAGAAAATTATTGGGACAAATGCACTTGTGTGTTAAAGTATTTGGTCCCACATTCATTGCACGCAATGACTAAAGCTTGTGACTATACACATTTGTTGGATGCATTTGCTGTTTGCTTTGGTTGTGTTTCAGAAATGTTTTTTCCCAATAGAAATGAATGGTAAATAATATTGTGTCAATTGAGTCACTTTTATTGTAAATAAGAATAGAATGTTTCTAAACACTTCTATATGAATGTGGATGCTACCATGATTACGGATAATCCTGAATGAATCGTGAATAATGATGAGTGAGAAAGTTAGACGCACAAATATCATACCCCAAACACATCATTACAATAACAGGAGAGGTTAGCAATTTTGGGGGGTATGACATTTGTGAGTCTATAACTTTCTCACTCATCATTATTCACGATTCATTCATAATTATCCGTAAGCATGGTAGCATCCACATTCATGTATAAAAGTGTTTAGAAACATGTTATTCTTATTTACAATAAGTGACACAAAGGGTCATATCAGATTGTGTAGAAATTCATCAATGTAGCAATTTTTGGGTAATCTAAAGCTAAGACAGTTTACTATTTACCTTACTGGGGTGATGTAGATGGAATTGTATTGTATTTGATTCTACTCTGTTCTTGCTAACACACTTATTTCTAAACAAGTCTGCTCTCAGATTTAAAAAATACTGACTGATAGTACCGTATTTCAAAAAACAGCGCACATAGTTTTTCATTTAACCACAACCTATGAGCTATGACTCCACCCAATAACATCCTTTCTCTTCAGTGTTAACGGAAATGAAAAGTGACCTAGAACAATTACCACGTTAGCGTTTTATTGTTGTTATTTAGACGTTTATTAAAACCCTGGAACTCAAACTATGACTAATTTAACTGCACAGCATCACATACTTACACCAGGTAGTGTTTAATTCGCGTTGAAGACAGGGCATGTTTGATAGATGTTATCTAGGTAACGCTAGCTAGTTGCTAACAATGGCTAACTGTATGGTTTTTCACACTCAAATAGCCTCCATTATGGAGGTGCTAGCGAATGCAGCCGTGGCTGACATCTGTAAACTCGTAGACGACGACTATGCGGTGTTTCGTTTGGAAATTTCTCAAAGCCAGAAAGAAAACAGGGCATTGCGAAGGAAACTACAGCTATTCGAACTGAAGGTGGCACGGGAGCGCGTCCTCGCTTGTCGCCCTAGTAGTGTCAAGATCCTCGACCGATACAGAGGAATGGCAAGAGGTACATTTAGCAGAAGGCCAAGGCTGAGCGGCCTGTCGCTGTTCATATATAGCTAAGTGCCTGTCTTCCCTTACCCTCTGCACATATGTTCAGATGTGTTACCCAGAATTGGGTCATGGTCAGTTTTTGGATAATATACAATAATTCCCCTAATTACTTAGCTATATTGCACAATGACACTATCATATTCTAACCATGTTCTTGATTTACGGCATGTCCTATTATTTACTCAATAAAAACAATATGATGCCTGGAACATAATCAATCAGTCTGTAAATAGTATATCAAGAAGTTATGCGAATTGTTACCTTACATCCTTGTCAATTCTATACTTTTTTCAAACTGTCAATAGTGTACAGTATAGCTTTGAGCATTGACAGTAGCTAACATAAACACCTCTTTTACCCCAATTACTCTCTCGGGTGAAGGACAGCTCACTGGAGGCAATAGGAGCTTTGTGAAGCCAGCGGGACACAATACATGGAGAGATAACCAACCAGATACTGTTGATGAGGGAAATGGAGAGTCAACCCAGCATGTTATCGTGATAGAGGTTAGTGTAATAGTGTTACATTAAAATTACAGTACATCAAATGTGACCAGTTTATTTCAGAAAGGCTCAGCTATTAATTTGCTTAAATTTTAATTGATCTGCCGTAGGGGAGCTTGTGAGACTTCCCTACAACAATGTTATCCAATGCTTGTGTCAGTCTGCAGATGCAGATGCTGCAGGTCTTGGGGTCAAGCAACACAGGTCTGAAGGAGAGGAAGGCCCAAGGCAAAGCGGAGACATCCAGACTGGAGTGGTTGGAGCGCCCTATGAAGCCATGGAGGACCCCACCACCTCTGCGCCCCAGCCCAGGACCCGACGTAGCGTCACGGAGGTCAGTGGAAGGCCCGACTCCGTCCTCAAGTCAGAGACAGACACCACGGCTTTAACTGTAACACACAGGCTCTTACACACAGGATCAGACCCAGAGAGGCTGGTGCTGGAAAGACTGGTCTGTCCTCCTGCTCCTGGCTCAGAGTATTTACCGGTATTTCACCAGAGCCAGAGGATGGTTCATTCCGGTAGGGATGGCTATTGTGACGCGTTAGACGCTGGCGGTGATGAGCCGTCTTGCTCTTACACTACAGAGATGGACCCTGGCAACATGCCCTTGGGTTTAGAGACACAGACTGATCTGTCTAAAGGGGACTGGAACCGGTACAGTAGTAGTCTATACGCTGAAGGGTCCCTAGATAAGAAAGGGGAGGTTATAGTCGTAGATGAGGTGACTGTGAAAGTGGAGAGCGACGCTCCTCTGACATGGAATGTAGACGAGACTCACGTAGGGGAAGGACACTCTCAGGGCAACACCAGTGACTTTTTAGACTACAGGGAAAGCATAGAGACAAATGTAAATGTTGCGACCCACTCCCCTATGCACGTGTTCAGGGATCTTGACCCAGTGTCCACATCAATGGCACCTTCCGATTCACACGGCCGCGTCCTTTTCAGTCAGGCATTGAATTCAAACGACAGGGCTAGAGCCCAGTCTCAGGGAGGGGGAGCCACATCAGGTGATAGTAAAGATAAATGGTTCTTCTGCATGTTCTGTAACAAAGGCTTCAGCTGCCCCCAGAAGGTGGAGATCCACCAGAGGGTCCACACAGGGGGAAAACCCTTCAGCTGTACCCAGTGTCATATGCGCTTCGCCCAGGCTCGTGACCTGAAGAGGCACCAGAGGGTCCACACAGGGGTGAAACCCTATAGCTGCCCCCAGTGTGAGAAGAGGTTCTCCCGCCAGGACCATCTGAAAATGCACCTGAAGGTCCACACAGGAGAGAGGCCGTTCGCCTGTACGCACTGCGGGAAGAGGTTCTCAGAGAGGAGATACCTCAGGATACACCAGCAGAAAAACCATTCCACTCTATAACATAGAAATGAACCATTCCACTGGATAGCTTATAGAACAAAACCTTGCATTAAAGACAAAGATTATTTTTTTATTGTTGTCAGCAGAAAAGATCCACAGATGCATTTGGAATAACGAGAGTTAAGCCCAATTCAGACACAACAGCCGACATGAGACAAGATAAAACTATCTAGTTTTAGAATGTTATGTTGTACAACAGCTGACTAAAGACGGGGTATTCAGATCAAGAAGACGAGACGTGCAGTTGAGATCGTTTCCACGTGGCAGCATCATGTTGTGGGGGGGCTTTGCTGCAGGAGGGACTGGTGCACTTCACAAAATAGATGGCATCTGAGGCAGGGGAAATTATGTGGATATATTGAAGCAACATCTCAAGACATCAGTCAGGAAGTTAAAGCTTGGTCGCAAATGGGTCTTCCAAATGGACAATGACCCCAAGCATACTTCCAAAGTTGTGGCAAAATGGCTTAAGGACAACAAAGTCAAGGTATTGGAGTGGCCATCACAAAGCCCTGACCTCAAGCCTATAGAAAATCTGTGGGCAGAACTGAAAAAGCGTGTGCAAGCAAGGAGGCCTACAAACCTGACTCAGTTACACCAGCTCTGTCAGGAGGAATGGGCCAAAATTCACCCAACTTATTGTGGGAAGCTTGTGGAAGGCTACCCGAAACGTTTGACCCAAGTTAAACAATTTAACCAAATACTAATTGAGTGTATGTAAACTTCTGACCCACTGGGAATGTGATGAAAGAAATAAAAGCTGAAATAAATCATTCTCTCTACTATTATTCTGACATTTCACATTCTTAAAATAAAGTGGTGATCCTAACTGACCAAATTTTTACTAGGATGAAATGTCAGGAATTGTGAAAAACTGAGTTTAAATGTATTTGGATAAGGTGTATGTAAACTTACGACTTCAACTGTACATGCACCAGAAACAGGGTACACTTTGGGCCCAATCCCGATTTAGGAATTTATGCCTTTCCTACGCACTTCTCAGTATTTGGTATTCAGACTTACCTTATTCAGTCGCATAATGCTCTCTGCAGGTGTGGCTACCTTGCACGCTCTGAATACATTTAATTAAACTGCTGAAAACCTTCCCACTTGCTCCAAATTTTCTCGTGGAGTTTTCATTCAATGGTGTTTTCAGCACATTCATCTTACATGTAATTTAGCAGACACTCTTACCCAGAGTGACTTACAGTGAGTAGTGAGTGCATACATTTTGATACTTTTTCTTACTGGTCCCCCACGGGAATCGAATTCACGACCCTGGCGTTGCAAGTGCCATGCTCTACCAACTGAGCCACACAGGACTTTATTCCGCTTAAACCATCCCTTTAAATACGGCGTACCTTTTGAATTAGAATTATGTCGACAGACTCAATAGAATACATCGAGAGAACGGGTCAGAATATAGGGATCATTGAAAGAAAGCCATCTATGCCTATTCGTTTCTGTTTCAGCACCAACTGGTAGATTTAAAAATACTCTTGTAGATTATGTAGGCACATTTTTGGGTTAGGAAAGTATGTATAAATAAAAATAAACGTTTTGGACAGCCTTTACGCACAAAATATAATGATGAATAAAAAATGGTGGTTCGATTCATCCTGAAAGTTGTCATATTCAGGTTCAAGCCTTAAAATATTGGAAGGTGGAAAAAAGTGTACAATAGGGATTGAACAGTAATCCTATAAATCTACCCTAATTTCTTACTAATCGTGGAGCAGTATGACAACAGTCCAGTCATCGTGAACCGTGCGCCAGGCTCCAGGTTTAAACTGCTACGTGGGGCCTGAGTTCCATAATGATTCAATTAGGCTACATGTCCCAAATTATTGCACAACGTTAGGCTGTTATGAGCCACTAATGCTAGCCACCCTCACTTAGGAACAATTTACAAATCAAATCAACATTTATTTGTCACATGCGCCGAATACAACAAGTGTGTGTGAGAGACGAATACAACAAGTGTGTGAGAGATCTGACCAGGAAAGAAAGGTAAACAGAATGGAATGACGCTAAATAAATGTGTGTGGGTATTACTGACGTTGGCTCTCGATATTGGCTAATATTTAACATGATACAAATTTTAAAATAAAACGAAGAAAAGCCCGGGCATATAATCAAAACATTCTAAAGTGCATACATCAACTAGGCAGGTTCAGCCCTACAGAAGCCTATAGTTTGGGTCTCCAAATTTCATCCACGCAAATTATGAGGGCACACAATTAAAATTCGGAATAACGGCAGCGCTATTTACATTTTATTTCACTGTGGAAAAGGAGCCGCAATACATGTCATGTTGATATGATTTTCGGTTTGCTTCCATATGACTGGTTTCACCTTTGCCTCCAGGGATCATAAGGAAAAATAATCTAAAACAATTGCCATGTGTATTTACAATCCCCTTTTCCAAACAGATTACTAATTTGCATAGCTCTTATTAATTTATAAATTACAGTGCATGGAGAATGCTGTCATTTATATCAGTAAAAATAAAGTAGATACTTTTTCCACTTGGAATATGGCAGATTGACTCGACCTTGTGCATGGTTTCCTCGCGCGTAAAGGTGTTGGAATTGTGAGGGGAATTAAGTCAAGGTTGGAATACGGCGTATCTGGACACAGCTCCGCCACACCTTCATTTATTCTAGCTCAACCTCAAACAAATAGTGGGTGAATAGTATGCTATTCAAATGCCTAAGTTCAAGGTCAGAATACAAATAGAGAGAAAAGCGCATAAAAAGTGAATTACGTTCCATTTACGCACGCTTAAATCGGGTCAGAATCGGAGCCTTAGAAACTTGTCAGATAAATATCAGCAAAATAGCTAGCTAGTTCTCTGCAAAGCTAGCTCCTTAAGACCGTCGTGTCTCATCTTATGTATCTGAACTGAGTTTAACAGATTTCATTGTTGAATATTCCTGGGTGGAATATTGCATCTAGACATTGTGGGATATGCAGTCTCTAATGAAAGTCTACACACCCCTTGCACAGTCTTCACATTTTGCTGCCTTCAAATTAAATCTAAAAAGGGATTCAATTCGTTTTTTCCCTACCTATCTACACAACCTACTCCACATTTTCAAAGTGAAAGAAAAATTATAGATCATTTTCCAAATGTATAAAAAAAAAAAAAAACGACCATGTCTTGATTGCATATGTCTTCACAACCCAGAGTTAATACTTGGCGGAAGCACTTTTTACAGCCACGACAGCTGTAAATAATTTTGAATAAGATTCTACCAACTTTGCACAACTCTTAGGGCAACATATATCCATTGTTTTTGTCAAAATTGCTGTAGCTCAGTAAATTTGGTTGGGAATCATTGATGGCGAGCAATATTCAAACCTCTCTGATTTTCAAGACTGGACTACTCAAATACTCAACACCTCTTGGAAAGCTATTCTGGTGTGTCTTTGGCATTACATGTGTGTAATTGTAATGCTGAAAAATAAAACATTATCCCAGGGTTTTTAGAAGACCGAGGGGAGATTTCCTCGAACTTTTTAGCTGGGCTTTGCTCCTTTCATATTTATTTTGATCCTGACAAAGTCCCTGCCGGTGACAAGCATACCCATAACATAACGCTGTCACACTATGATCTATAATCTTTCATTCACTTTGAAAATGTGAAGTAGCTTGTGTAGATCGCTAGGAAGAACTTTCAATTTAATACTGTGTGTATACACTGTGCAAGAGGTGTGGAGACTTTCAGCAGGCACTTTAAGGTATATATAACCCTAATAATACTGTTACCTATTGTGTTTGTACTGTGTAAGCTATATGATGTTCCCAAATGCCTATTTTCATTACTTCCGTTCAATTGCTTAAGTTTTTTTCTAAGACACTTTTAATAAGAAAGTTAATGCAGTTGATCAAGTACATGCAGATTTTTGTATGTGTGGTTTTCATATGGTGTATTTTAAAGATGCAATATGCAGAAATCACTCTGCCATTTCCTGGTTGCTAAAATTCTAATATGCCTATTTTCAGTTTGTGACAAAACAAGCAGTCATTGTGTAGAGAATCATTGTACCATCTAAACTCGCTGTGAAATATGTTTTCCAAATGTTGTATTTTCAGCTGTTTAAAGCTGGTGTACAAAACCGAAAGTAAAAGACGCAAAAATTAAACTTAAGGGGAAGCATGGAACAGATTTACCACACATAGAACAGATCTACCACTTTTTAGACTTATAGACAGACCTATAACTCACATTTCTATGGGTATTTGGTCAGGTTGCACAAAAAGTTACATATTGCAGCTTTAAAACTTGTTTATGTTTAATAGAATAAAAAGTCCCTTTTTGTTTTTAAGACTTTCATTGAGAATTTCTTTAGTACACATCACATCTGGTCTCACCCTGTTCTGCATGCATACATTTATATGCCAGCAGCATACCACTGCTGGCTTGCTTCTGAAGCTAAGCAGGGTTGGTCCTGGTCAGTCCCTGGATGGGAGACCAGATGCTGATGGAAGTGGTGTTGGAGGGCCAGTAGGAGGCACTCTTTCCTCTGGTCTAAAAAGTATCCCAATGCCCCAGGGCAGTGATTGGGGACACTGCCCTGTGTAGGGTGCCGTTTTTCGGATTGGATGTTAAACGGGTGTCCTGACTCTCTGAGGTCATTAAAGATCCCATGGCACTTATCGTAAGAGTAGGGGTGTTAACCTTGGCGTCGTGGCTATATTCCCAATCTGGCTCTCAAACCATCACGGTCACCTAATAATCCCCAGTTTACAATTGGCTCTTTCATCCCCCTCTAACTATTCCCCAGGTCGTTGCTGTAAATGAGAACGTGTTCTCAGTCAACTTACCTGGAAAAATAAATAAATACACACAACGGTGCTTTATAACCATTATAGACTTACTAAATATACCTACACACTAATAAACACCTACTGTACAAGTCAAAACACACTGAACAAAAATATAATGTAGTAAGTGTTGGTCCCATGTTTCATGAGCTGAAAGAAAAATCCCAGACGTTTTCCATATGCACAAATTTGCTTACATCCCTGTTAGTGAACATTTCTCATTTGCCAAGATAATCCATCCACCTGACAGTTGTGGCATATCAAGAAGCTGAATAAACAGCATGGCCATTACACAGGTGCACCTTGTGCTGGGGGCAATAAAAGGCCACTATAAAATGTGACGTTTTGTCACAACACAATGCCACAGATGTCTCAAGTTTTGAGGGAGCGTGCAATTGGCATGCTGACTGCAGGAATGTCCACCATAGCTGTTGCTAGAGAATCTAATGTTAATTTCTCTACCATAAACTCCAACTTCTCTGAACTTGGTAGTATGTCCAATTGGCCTCACAACTATAGACCACGTCAGCCCAGGAGTATTTCTGTCTGTAATAAAGCCCTTTTGTGGGAGAAAAACTCATTATGATTGGCTGGGCCTGGCTGCCAAGTGGGTGGGCCTATGCCCTCCAAGGCCCACCCATGGCTCCACCCCTGCCCAGTCATTTGAAATCCATAGATTAGGGCCTAATGAATTTATTTCAATTGATTGATTCCCTTAAATGAACTGTAACTCTGTGAAATCTTTGAAAATGTTTCGTGTTGCGTTTATTTTTGTATAGTTTAGTTGGGTTTGGCTGATGACAACTTTTGAATTATAATAGGCGACTCATATTCACCAACAACATATTTATGTCCACCATGATGGGCTTAACAACAACAGTATAGGCCTCAAACGTATTGGGGATGGGTAAACACTCCATGTTGAAAGTGTGTTCATTATCTGTGTGTGTGTGTGTACGTACCTGAGGGAGTGTATGTTTGTAATCTGTATCACCTGTCTCTTCCAGGAGGATCAGGGTCCAGAGGTGCTGCTGGTGAAGGAGGAGGGGTTTGAGGAGGGTCTGGGGAACCCTGAGGGGACCATGGTCATGGAGGACAACCAGACTACACCTCCTCCTGAACCCACAGAGGAACCAGCTGAGCAGCACAGGACCACACACAGTCTCACTGAGGTGAGCCCACTATAAACTACTGTCTGTATGGTATTAGGTCAGGGTCTATATCCACAAAGCCTCAGAGTAGGAGTGCTGATTTAGGATCAGTTTTCCTTTTAGATAATAATGAATGACTATGCAGACATTTGGGGACCTGATCTTCGATCAGCACTTCTACTCTAATACTCTTTGTGGATACAGGCCCAGGTCTTGATTCATTTTGTGTGGGACCATGCCTTTGAAAATATCAAACCATTAAATAGTATGAAGTGATCAAATCAACTAACATGTTTGCATAGTACTCATAGCAATCCCTCATTGGCCAATCAGAAGATGCTCCATAGCAGGGTGCCCATATCAGATTTCTTGATCCAACATCCTCTCACTCTGTATCTCTTACAGTCAGTAGACATGGAGGATGGGAAGCCTGATCTGCTGCTGGTCAAAGAGGAGACAATAGAAGACGGACCAGAGAGCATTGATCTGCTGACTGGATTAAAGATGGGGGAGCAAGGTAAGGGAGAAATACATATAGCCTACATACAGTAATAGATCTTCAATGGGAATAGTAATACAGCACATTGAAGTGATGTGCCTATTTTTTTTCTTCATTCAATACATCAAATGAAATCAATAGAACTTATGTTTGCATAGAAAAACACATTATAATGTCTGAACTTGACTCAAAAAAATGTTTAAAGTCTATTTTCTAACCTCTTCCGGCAGTTAGTTGGCTGGAGGCTAACAGAGAAGACTGGGCGACCATCTTGGATTACCAGACCCAGACGGGTGCAGCCAGGGGCCTAAGGGACAACATCACTGAGCAGGCCAGGACTAGAGGCGACATAGTGGAGGTCAGTGGATGGGACAACCTCCTCAACTCTGGGCCGGGGAACACCACTGTTAACCATAACCAGAAACAGACAGTCGAACCAAAAACAACATCTGAACATAGTCTCCATGACAACAGGGCGGGGCATAACTTTGGTCTGCGGGGACGGGGTGGTGTCGGAATGCCGCGGGATAGAACACACACAGACTCGGCTAGCGATGCTCCGTCCTGCTCCTATAGTTGTGAGGCAGAGAGACTGATGGCGCCTCAGGTTACCCCCCTAACAGGTGCTGCCTTCAGCCTGCCTTCTATAGGATCTATCAACTGGAACATTGACCCTGTGACAACACAGACACTCCCTGGCCTTCGTCCTCCTCACACTCTCCTAATGTTAAACCAGACCTCAGACAATGCCAGACCTCAGACACTAAATGGCTACACAAGCCCATTGACAAATGACAGTAGTAGAGACAGAATCAGTAAAGGTGGCAGCGCCATAGAGAAGCGCTTCACGTGTTCATTCTGTGGGAAAGCCTTCAGTTTCCCCCAACAGGTGGAGATCCACCAGAGGATGCACACGGGGGAGAAACCATATGGCTGCCACCTGTGCCGGGCCACTTTCTCCCAATCGTCCAGCCTGAATAGGCACCAAAGAGTCCACACAGGGGAGAAACCCTTCAGCTGTACCCAGTGTAACATGCGCTTTGCCCATGCTGGCAACCTGAAGAGACACCAGAGGGTCCACACAGGGGAGAAACAATACAGCTGACCCCAGTGTGAGAAAGGATTCTCCTGCTAGCACCAGCTGAAGGTCCACATGGGAGAGAGGTGGTTCGCACTGCAGGAGGAGGTTCTCAGAAAGGAGCTACCTCAAGATACACCTGCAGAAAAAACATTCCACTTAATAGCGTCTGCGGTTTAGATTAAACCCTGCATTAAAGACAAAGATGAATTGTCATTATTGTCAGTAGAAAATATATTTTTGATTTTACCTTTATTTAAACAGGGAGTTAACATTGAGACCAGGGTCTCTTTCACAAGGGAGCTCTGCATATACAATGAATAGGATAAAATAAAATCAGATACAATGTAAAACAAAGAAATACAGCACAACACAAATATTCAAGAAAAACAGTTACATTCCTCAGTAAGAATTGCATGAGCGGCACCAGAACATCCAATTGTAATGTATTTTGTAGTTGCTTCCAGCAATGAGGTGCATTTATAACTAAAAGTGGATTTACCTAGTTCGGTGGAGACCCGAGGAACTTCAAGAGTTAACCAACAAAGTTAGGTAAGTTGGAAACTTGTGTAGTAAAGACTTGTAAACAAAAAGGGACGTTAATGAGGACCAGCCAACCTTTTGATACAGGATGCAGTGGTGAGTGTTACACAGATGCATTTGGAATTACGAGAGTAACAGATGTGTTGAATATTCCTGGGTAGTCTATATTGTATCCAGACATTTAGTGATGTCAGGCATATACAGTGCCTTCAGAAAGTATTCACACCTCTTGACTTTTTCCACATTTTGTTGTGTTCCAGCCTGCATTTAAAATGTTGATTTTTTTTTTGTCACTGGCCTAAAAGCCAGTGACAAAAAAGCAGTCAATAAGTAAGTATTTAAATACTTTAAATAATTATTTAAAAGCAGTCAATAAGTATTCAACCCCTAAATATGTTCAGGAGTAAAAATGAGCTTAACAAGTCACATAATAAGTTGTATGGACTCACTCTGTGTGCAATAATAGTGTTTAACATGATTCATGAATGACTACCCCATCTCTGTACCCCACACATACAATTATCTGTAAGGGTCCCGCATGCGAGCAATGAATTTCAACCACAAAGACCAGGGAGGTTTTCCAATGCCTCTCAAAGAAGGGCATCTATTGGTAGATGGGTAAAAAAAAAGCAGACATTGAATATCCCTTTGAGCTTGGTGAAGTTATTACACTTTGGATGGTGTATCAATACACTAAAGTAATACTGCAAGAAATGTGGCAACGCAATTAACTTTTTGTCCAGAATACAAAGTGTTATGTTTGGAGCAAAAACAATACAAGACATTACTGAGTACAACTCTCCACATTTTCAAGCATAGTGGTGGCTGCATCATGTTATGGGAATGCTTGTAATCGTTAAGGATTGCAGTGTTTTTCAGGATAAAAAAGAAACGGAATGGAGCTAAGCAAAATCCTAGAGGAAAACCTGGTTCAGTCTGCTTTCCACCAGACACTGGGAGATTAATTCACCTTTGCAGGACAGTAACCTAAAACACAAGGCCAAATCTACACTTCCTTACCAAGAAACAGTGAATTTTACAGTTTTGACTTACATCTACTTGAGAATCTATGGCAAGACCTGAAAATGGTTATCTAGCATTGATTAACAAGCAATTTGACCGAGCTTGATGCAGTTTAAATGCAGGTTTAGAAAGCTCTTGGAGACTTACACAGAAAGATTCACAGGTTTAATCGCTGCCAAAAGTGTTTCTACAAAGTATTGTCTCGGGTGTGAATACTTTTGTTTCGGTTGTGAATAAGACATTTCTGTACTTCATTTTCAATAAAATTTCAAAAAACATGTTTTCACTGTCATTATGGGGTATTGCGTGTAGATGGGTAAGCATTTTTTTTTTTAATACATTTGGAATTCAGGTTGTAACACAACATGTGGAATAAGTCAAGGGGTATGAATACATTCTGAAGGCACTGTAGTCTAATCCAATGAGAGGGGACTGGAACCAGTACAGTAGTAGTGTAAACTCTGAAGGGTCCCTAGATAAGAAAGGAGAGGGTCTGGTCGTAGATGAGGTGACTGTGAAAGTGGAGGGCGACGCTCTTCTGACATGGAATTCAGACGAGACTCAGTTACGAGGAGGACACTCGCAGGGAAACACTAGTGACTTCTTAGACTACAGGGAAGCTTAGATACATCCAAATGTCGCAACCCACCCCCATTTACATGGCTCTTTCCATTAAATAGACTAACCAGGTGAATCCAGGTGAATGCTATGATCCCTTATTGATGTCACTTATTAAATCTACTTCAATCAGTGTAGATGAAGTGGAGGAGACAGGTTAAAGAAGGATTTTTAAGCCTTGAGACATGGATAGTGTATGTGTGCCATTTAGAGGGTGAATGCGCAAGACAAAATATTTAAGTGCCTTTGAAAGGGGTATGGTAATAGGTGCCAGGCGCACCGGTTTGTGTGTATCAAGAACTGCAATGCTGCTGGGTTTTTCACACTCAACATTTTCCTGTGTGTATCAAGAATGGTCTACCACCCAAATTACATCCAGCCAACTTGACACAACTGTGGGAAGCCTTTGAGTGAACATGGGCCAGCATCCCTGTGGAACGCTTTCGAAACCCTGTGGAGTCCATGCCCCGACGAATTGAGGCTGTTGAGGGCAAAAGGGAGGGTTACAACTCAATATTAGGAAGGTGTTCCTAATGTTTGGTATACTCAGTGTGTTTGTGTATATATAAAGATGTCTATAGACATTATGAATAGAAAAGGTGTGTACAGCCAGCATTAGTTATATATGACGAGCCTTGACTAGAATACAGTATATACATAGGAAGTGGGTAAAACAGTATATAAACATTAAAGTGACCCGTGTTCAATTACTATGTACATAGCGCAGCAAACGAAGGTGAAGGGTAGAGTACGAGGTGGTAGCCGGCTATTAACAGTGAATAAGGTTCAGGGCAGGGTACTGAGCGGAGGCCAGCTAGTGGTGACTATTTAATAGTCTGATGGCCTGGAGCTAGAAGCTGTTTTTCATTCTCTCGGTCCCAGCATTGTCTCCACCGTCTAGATGGTAGTGGGGTGATGTTAGTGGAATTAAATAATTCCTCTACTCATTAATTAAATTCAATCTGTCTATTTATAAGAATTTGTAAGATACTTATTAACATAAAATAGACAGGATACAGTCTTATTAAAATTAGATAATAGTGTTTATTCTCGGAGCACGCTGCCATTTGATCATAAACACAGGTTTATATACAAGATATGACGTCATAGGTTACAGAATAAGTCTCATTGTCCTGACAAATAGAAAACAGGTTCAAAAGTTAATTCCAACTTCACAGCACACACATATGACACATAATATAATCAATTATCCTGAAGGCTCACTATAATTTATTACCACTTTAGCAGACAACTCAAGATAATGGAAGACCTAAAAAGTTACCCACAGCCTTATCTAAACATCTCAGGGCTAAGTTGGGTCAGTTCAACCATAGTTTAATGACCCTTTCTGCTTACTTTATAACCCACAACACAAATCTCTTTTCACCAGGCGTGCAGAGTTCAATTAGTTATAGTTTTATCTAAAGCAAGAATTTGTTTTAACTATTCATTAACAAAATTCCTAACAGGTGAACAGGCCTGTCTCCTCACCTTCATCTACACTGATTTGAAGTGGATTTAACAAGTGACATCAATAACGGATCATATCTTTAAAAAAAGATATAAACGCAACAATTTCAAAGATTTTACTGAGTTACAGTTCCTATAAGGAAATCAGTCAATTTAAATTAATTCATTAGGTCCTAATCTATGGATTTCACATGACTGGGAATACAGATATGCATCTGTTGGTCACATTTTTTTACATTTACATTTTAGTCATTTAGCAGACGCTCTTATCCAGAGCGACTTACAGTAGAGTGCATACATTTTATTACATTTTTACATACTGAGACAAGGATATCCCTACCGGCCAAGAGCAGACGCTCTTATCCAGAGCGACTTACAGTAGAGTGCATACATTTTATTACATTTTTTTTTACATACTGAGACAAGGATATCCCTACCGGCCAAACCCTCCCTACCGGCCAAATCCTCCCTAACCCGGACGACGCTATGCCAATTGTGCGTCGCCCCACGGATCTCCCGGTTGCGGCCGGCTGCGACAGAGCCTGGGCGCGAACCCAGAGACTCTGGTGGCGCAGCTAGCACTGCGATGCAGTGCCCTAGACCACTGCGCCACCCGGTCACAGATACCTTTAAAAAAAAAGTAAGTGCGTGGATGAGAAAACCACCATTTGCCTCATGCAGTACGACACATCTCCTTCATATAGAGTTGATCAGGCTGTTGATTGTGGCCTGTGGAATGTTGTCCCACTCCTCTTCAATGGCTGTGTAAAGTTTCTGGATATTGGCAGGAACTGGAACACGCGGTCTTACACATCGATCCAGAGCATCCCAAACATGCTCAATGGTGTCTGGTGAGTATGCAGGCCATGAAAGAAGTGGGAAATGTTCAGCTTCCAGGAACCGTGTACAGATCCTTGTGACATGGGGCTATACATTATCATGCTGAAACATGAGGTGATGGTGGCGGATGAATGGTAAAACAATGGGACTCAGGATCTCGTCACGGTATCTTTGTGCATTCAAATTGCCATCAATAAAATGCAATTGTGTAAATTATCTATAGCTTATGCCTGCCCATACCATAACTCCACCACCACGGGGCATTCTGTTCACAGTGTTGACGTCAGCAAACCGCTTGCAGACAAGACACCATACACACTGCCATCTGCCCGGTACAGTTGAAACTGGAATTAATTTGTGAAGAGCACACTTCCCAAGCGGGCCAGTGGCCATCCAAGGTGAGCATTTGCCCACTGAAGTCGGTTACGACGACGAACTGCAGGCAGGTCAAGACCCTGGTGAGGGCGACAAGATGGTTTTCAATAGGAATAGTGATGCGCCTGGCTATACTTTTTTCTTCATTCATAAAATGAAACAACTTGTGTTTACATACAAAAAAACCACAAACATAATGCATAAACTTCAGCAGGTAATTGACAAAATACTTCATATGTCGAGTTCTCTGCCATGTTTGTAAAGTATTTTTCTAACCTCTTTCTGCAGGTTGTTGGCTGGAGGCTAACAGAGGAGACTGGGGAGCCATCTTGGATTCCCAGACCCAGACTGGTGCAGCCAAGGGCCCAGTGGACAACATCACTGAGCAGGCAAGGACCAGAGGTGACATAGTGGAGGTCAGTGGATGGGACAGCGTCCTCAACTCTGGACTGGGGAACAACATTGTTGACCACTACCAGAAACAGACAGTTGAACACAAAACAACATCTGCGGGGAGGTGTCCGTATGCAGCTGGAGAGAACAGACACAGACTCGGCTAGCGATGCTCCCTCCTGCTCCTATAGTTGTGATTCAGAGAGACTGATGGCGCCTCAGGTTAACTCTAACAGGTGCTGCCTTCACCATGCCTTCTATAGGATCTATCAATTGGAACATGGACCCTGCAACAGCACAGACACTCCCTGGCCTTCATCCTCCTCACACTCTCCTAATGTTAAACCAAACCTCAGACAATGCCAGTGCATCAACACTAAATGGCTACACAAGCCTATTGACAAATGACAGTAGTAGTAACGCTATCAACAGATCTTGTGGCAAAGAGTAGCGCTTCCCGTGTTCGTTCTGTGGGAAAGCCTTCAGTTTCCCCCAACAGGTGGAGATCCACCAGATGATGCACACAGGGGAGAAACCTTTCGGCTGCCACCTGTGTCGGGCCAGTTTCTCCCATTCCTCCAAGCTGAAGAGGTACCAGAGAGTCCACACATGGGAGAAACCATACAGCTGCCCCCAGTGTGATAAGAGGTTTTCCCACCAGCACCACCTGAAGAGGCACCTGAAGGTCCACACGAGAGAGAGGCTGTTTGCCTGTACGCACTGAAAATGCATAAAATACTCACAGCGCTTGTATAATGTAGAACTAGTTAGATTGTAATGAATTCTGTTGGATTTGGATATATAGGAAAGTGGATGAGGTGAACTGAGGATGATGAGGCAGAGTAGATGATTATGGTGATGGTGTCTGTAAAAATGCTTTGTCCCTTTAGGTTGATACTGTTTTATACTGAGATAATGACCGTGCCTTAATGAATGTTTACTTGACGTGAGGTCGTGTGTAATGTAATGTTGAACCTTTTCCAAAGTATTCTAAAATGAATGTTTTCATTTATCGTTTTGTGCAATAAAAGTAATGTAGTTCACAGTTGACTATATGACCATTTTGTTTAAATTAAATACAAAATTGACTCTGTACTAACTGACTGGTTTTTGTTTGTCATTGCAGGGACTGAGTTTTACTTATTACAGTCGAAACAAAACATTATACTTAATTCTTGAATCAAAACTTAAAAATAGGTCTCCTTGAGTGGCGCAATGGTCTAAGAGATCCTGGTTGTGGCGCAGTGTGCCACTAGAGATCCTGGTTCAAGTCCAGGCCCTGTCTCAGCCATCCACGACTGGGAGACCCATGGGGCGGCGCACAATTGGCCCAGCGTCGTCCGTGTTAGGGGAGGGTTTGGGGAGATGTTCTTGTCCCATCGCGCACTAGCGACTCTTGACATGGGCCCGCTACAGGTGCGCCCGGCCCGTTCAGCGGGCATTGTGTCAAGAAGCAGTGCAGCTTGGATGGGTTGCGTTTCAGAGGACGAATGACCTTCGCCTCTCCCGAGTTAAAAAATACTAACTTGAAAATAAACTCCAATGGGTCCATAATGTTAGGTACTTAAATCACAGTGATTGGCTTGACTGTGGTTATAATATCGTGTTTACAGCAAAGAATTTCTTATATAAACCTTCATATTCTCTTCTGTGGAATTTGTGTTTACAGTCAGAGCTCAGACACGAGATGTATGTGACAGGGTCTACAGACAATCACGGATTACAAAGGGAAAACCAGCCACGTCGCGGACACCAACGTCTTGCTCCCAGACAAGCTAAACACCTTCTGGTGGGGATCATATTTCCAAATTCCCTGAGTGCCCTGTTAGGGTGAAAGAGGTTGAGGTGTCAAGGATCAGTGCTGTACAGCAAATCTCCTATGTGGAGGCGGTGAAGAAAGTTGAAGGGGAAGAGGCCACAGATCTGAAGAAGTGGAGTGGATGCAAATGTTATACGTCAATCAAGTGATCTGGATACACTTATTGTGAATAAGTTGTATTTTGTAGCATTTATAGCTACAGTTATTAACTGTACTGCACACGTGTCCAATAAGCTGGACATCATTATATCTGTAGCCAAGACGATTTTTGGCCTCCAAGACTTAACAGCAGAAGCTGTTAAGGACAACTGTAGCCAGGAAATGTCCCGCCCTCACAGGATCGTTCTGAGCTTGTGTATCAACCTGACTAGAACAGAAAAGCAGGCTGATTTAGTTTAATTAACATTTCTTTATGTGTATTATTTTGTACACCACATTTTTTGTGAGGGGACGGGACGGGGGACTTTATTATCCACCTCTACAGTAGGTGGCGGAATGCACATATAATTGTTGCAAACGCCATTATACCAAAGAATAATAGTGAAGTGACCAACAACAATTTCCACGTTATCGGTTTTTATTTAGACATTTATTCACACCCTGGAACTCAAAATATGACTAATTTAACAGCACAGTATCACATACTTACCCCCGGTAGTCTTTAATTCGCGTTGTAGTCATGACTTTGTTGACATTATCTAGTTAACGCTAGCTGCTAACTGTATGGATGTTGACCGTAGCAGAGATCTGTAAACTCGTAGAGGAAGACTATGTAATGTTACGTTTAGAAATAAATCAAAGTCAGAAAGAAAAAAGGCATTTCGGAGAAAACTACAGCTACTGGAACTGAAGTTGGCTCGGGAGCGCGCAGAGGATAATGCAAGAGCGCGTCCTCACGAGTCATCCCTGTAGTGCCAAGATCCACGTCCGATGCAGAGGAATGGCAAGATGAACATTTAGCTGAGTCTGATTTATTGCATTTCCTATTATTTACTAAATGAAACATGGCAAATGGGGGTGGTGTGAGCATGCGGGTCTGGGCAGAGGAGATGTAGTCTTTGTTTGTGTGCGTCTGTCTGTAAGTTGTTGTTCGTATGTGTATGTTTGTATTTGGTGTTTAAAAAACGGGGGGAAAAGATATATAAACAGTATCAAGAAGTTGTTGTGAAGTGCTCAAAGAGGTCTGGAGGGCCGCACTGAATTAAAAAAAATATTTCCTTGCTGTCAAAATTAACAAAAAATAGTCCTCTATCCATCGTTTTTGGATGCAACCTGACTATCTTTCATTTCGGTGATTAAATCAAATCAAATGTATTTGTCACATACACATGGTTAGCAGATGTTTATGCAAGTGTAGCGAAATGCTTGTGCTTCTAGTTCCGACCATGCAGTAATATCTAACAAGTAATATAACCTAACAATTCCACAACAACTACCTTATACACACAAGTGTAAAGGAATGAATACGAATATGTACATAAAAATATATAAATGAGTGATGGCCGAACAGCATAGGCAAGATGCAGTAGGAGGTACAGAGTACAGTATATACATATGAGATGAGTAATGTAGGGTATGAAAACATTATATGAAGTGGCATTGTTTTAAAGTGGCTAGTGATACAATACATCAAGATGGCAAGATGCAGTAGATGGTATAGCGTACAGTATATACGTATGAGATGAGTAATGTAGGGTATGTAAACATTATATATAAAGTGGCTAGTGATAAGTTGATTACATCAATTTTTCCATTATTAAAGTGGCTGGAGTTGAGTCAGTATGTTGGCAGCAGCCACTCAATGTTAGTGATGGCTGTTTAACAGTCTGATGGCCTTGAGATAACTGTTTTTCAGTCTCTCGGTCCCCGCTTTGATGCACATGTACTGACCATGATAGCGGGGTGAACAGGCAATGGCTCGGATGGTTGTTGTCCTTGATGATCTTTTTGGCCTTCCTGTGACATCGGGTGGTGTAGGTGTCCTGGAGGGCAGGTAGTTTGCACCTGGTGATGCGTTGTGCAGACCTCACTACCCTCTGGAGAGCCTTCTGGTTATGGGCAGAGCAGCTGCCGTACCAGGCGGCGATACAGCCCGACAGGATGCTCTCGATTGTGCATCTGTAAAAGTTTGTGAGTGTTTTGGTGACAACCCGAATTTCTTCAGCCTCCTGAGGTTGAAGAGGCGTTGCTGCACCTTCTTCAACACGCTGTCTGTGTGGGTGGACCATTTCAGTTTGTCCGTGATGTGTACGCCGAGGAACTTAAAACTCTCCACCCCCTCCACTACTGTCCCGTCAATGTAGATAAGGGGCTGCTCCCTCTGCTGTTTCCTGAAGTCCACGATCATCTCCTTTGTTTTGTTGACGTTGAGTGTGAGGTTATTTTCCTGACACCACAGTCCGAGGGCCCTCACCTCCTCCCTGTAGGCCGTCTCGTCGTTGTTGGTAATCAAGCCTACCACTGTAGTGTCGTCTGCAAACTTGATGATTGAGTTGGAGGCGTGCATGGCCACGCAGTTGTGGGTGAACAGGGAGTACAGGAGAGGGCTGAGAACGCACCCTTGTGGGGACCCAGTGTTGAGGATCAGCGGGGTGGAGATGTTGTTAACTACCCTCACCACCTGGGGGCGGCCCGTCAGGAAGTCCAGGACCCAATTGCACAGGGCGGGGTCGAGACCCAGGGTCTCGAGCTTAATGACGAGTTTGGAGGGTACTATGGTGTTAAATGCTGAGCTGTAATCGATGAACAGCATTCTTACATAGGTATTCCTTTTGTCCAGATGGGTTATGGCAGTGTGCAGTGTGATGGCGATTGCGTCGTCTGTGGACCTATTGGGGCGGTAAGCAAATTGGAGTGGGTCTAGGGTGTCAGGTAGGTTGGAGGTGATAGTGTCCTTGACTAGTCTCTCAAAGCACTTCATGATGACGGAAGTGAGTGCTACAGGGCGGTAGTCATTTAGCTCAGTTACCTTAGCTTTCTTGGGAACAGGAACAATGGTGGCCCTCTTGAAGCATGTGGGGACAGCAGACTGGGATAAGGATTGATTGAGTATGTCTGTAAACACACCAGCCAGCTGGTCTGCGCATGCTCTGAGGACTCGGCCGGGGATGCAGTCTGAGCCTGCAGCCTTGCGAGGGTTAACACATTTAAATGTTTTACTCACGTTGGCTACAGTGAAGGAGAGCCCGCAGGTTTTGGTAGCGGGCCGTGTCAGTGGCACTGTATTGTCCTCAAAGCGAGCAAAAAAGTTGTTTAATCTGTCTGGGAGCAAGGCATTGTGATTCGCGACGAGGCTGGTTTTCCTTTTGTAGTCCATGATTGGCTGTAGAACCTGCCACATACCTCTCGTGTCTGAGCCGGCGATTTGCGACTCTACTTTGTCTTTATACTGACGCTTAGCTTGTTTGATTGCCTTGCGGAGGGAATAGCTACACTGTTTGTATTTCGGTCATGTTTCCGGTCCCTTGCCCTGATTAAAAGCAGTGGTTCGCTCGTTCAGTTTTGCGCGAATGCTGCCATCAATCCACGGTTTCTGGTTGGGGAATGTTTTAATAGACGCTGTGGGTACAACATCACCGATGCACTTGTTAATAAACTCGCACACCGAATCAGCGTATTCATCAATGTTATTGTTCGCCACAATGCGGAACATATCCCAGTCCACGTGATCGAAGAAATCTTGAAGCGTGGAATCCGATTGGTCGGACCAGCGTTGAACAGACCTGAGCCCGGGAGCTTCCTGTTTTATTTTCTGTCTATAGGCAGGGAGCAACAAAATGGAGTCGTGGTCAGCTTTTCCAAAGGGAGGGCCTTATATGCGTTGCGGAAGTTAGAATAACAGTGGTCTAGGGTTTTGCCAGCCCTGGTAGTACAATCGATATGCAGATAGAATTTGGGGAGCCGTGTTTTCAGATTAGCCTTGTTAAAATCCCCGGCTACAATAAATGCAGCCTCGGGATATGTGGTTTCCAGTTTACATAGAGTCCAATGAAGTTCTTTCAGGGCCGTCGATGTGTCTGCTTGGGGGGGAATATACACGACTGTGATTATGATCGAAGAGAATTCTCTTGGTAGATAATGTGGTCGGCATTTGATTGTGAGGAATTCTAAGTGAGGTGAACAAAAGGACTTGAGTTCCTGTATGTTGTTATGATCACACCACGTCTCGTTAATCATACGGCATACACCCCCGCCCTTCTTACCAGAGAGATGGTTGTTTCTGTCGGCGCGATGCGTGAAGAAACCAGGTGGCTGTACCAACTCAGATAGCGTGTCTCGAGTGAGCCATGTTTCCGTGAAACAAAGAACGTTACAGTCTCGGATGTCTCTCTGGAATGCTACCCTTGCTCGGATTTCGTCTACCTTGTTGTCAAGAGACTGGACATTGGCGAGTAGTATGCTCGGGACCGGTGCGCGATGTGCCCGTCTACGGAGCCTGACCAGAAGACCGCTCCGTCTGCCCCTTCTACGGCGCCGTTGTTTTGGGTCGCCGGCTGGGATCCGATCCATTGTCCTGGGTGGTAGGCCAAACAGAGGATCCACTTCGGGAAAGTCGTATTCCTGGTCGTAATGTTGGTGAGTTGACGTTGCTCTTCTATCCAATAGTTCCTCCCGACTGTATGTAATATAACCTAAGATTACCTGGGGTAACAATGTAAGAAATAACACATTAAAAAACAAAATACTGCATAGTTTCCTAGGAATGCGAGGCGTTCATGTCTGTCGGCGCCGGAAGTCATTAGACTTGATTATTAACAAGCTGGACACAGTCATGAAACTATGAATGTGGGACCATTATCATTTCTCCACAGTTTTTTTGTTTTAGTAATTGTAAAGTATATTGAGTTTGTACATTTATTTTATTACTGAAACCACCCATGGGCGGATTGGCCGGTTTGCCACCCCTGCTTTACATCCTTGCCAATTCTAGTCAGTGTCAAAACTGCCAATAGTGTACAATATAGCGTTGAGCATTGACAGTACCTAACTTAACCACCTATTTTCCCCCAATCACTCTCTCAGGTGAAGGACACCTCACTGGAGGCTACAGGAGATTTGTGAAGCCAGCGGGACACAATACATGGAAAGATGACCAATCACTGTTGATGAGGGGAGTGGAACCTCAACCCAGCAAGTTATAGTGATAGAGGTTAGTGTAATAGTATTACATAAAAATTTCCAGTTTATTTCAGAAAGGCTACCCTCAGCTATTCACTTGCTTACATCTTCATTTATCTGCCATAGGGGAGCTTGTGAGACATTGTTATCCAGTTCAACTCATGCACTGATAATAACCTCCTCTCTTCTTGTGTCAGTCTGCAGATGCAGAGGCTGCAGGTCCTGGGGTCAAGCAGGAGAGGTCTGAAGGAGAGGAGGACCCACGGCACAGCAGAGACATCCAGACTGGAGGGGCTGGAGCGCCCCCTACAGCCACGGAGGACAACACCACCACCCCAGCGCAGCCCAGGACCCGACGCAGCATGATGGAGGTCAGTGGAACGCCGAATGCCACCCTCAAGTCAGAGACAGACAGAGACTTTAATTGTGCTGGAGCGACTGGGCTGAGTATTTACTTTACGGTAACCTGAGCCCGAGGACGGTTCTGTCCCATCTTGACTCAGGTGACGCGTTAAAGATCGTCCTGTTCATATGCTACAGAGATGATACCTGGTGACGTGCCTGTGGGCATAGATACAGACTAATCCAATGTTAGGGGACTGGAACCAGTACAGTAGTAGTGGATACTCTGAAGGTCGCCTAGATAAGAAAGAGGACGGTCTCAGTGATCGCGACCCAGTGTCCACGTCGATGGCACCTTCCAATTCACATGGCCGCGTCCTTTTCGATCAGGTATTGAACTCAAACAACAGGGCTAGAGCCCAGGCTCAGGGAGGGGGAGCCACATCAGGCAATAGTAAAGAGAAACGGTTCCTCTGCATGTTCTGTAACAAAGGCTTCAGCTGCCCCCAGAAGGTGGCAATCCACCAGAGGGTCCACACAGGGGAGAAACCCTACAGCTGTACCCAGTGTCACATGCGCTTCGCCCAGGCTGGCACCCTGAAGTGGCACCACACAGGGGAGAAAGGTCTTCTGACATTTAGATCAAACCTTGCATTAAAGACAAATGTGCATTTTCATTGTTGTCAACATAAAATATCTACAGATGCATTTGGAATAACGAGAGTAACAGATTTCAGTGTTGATCCAGGCATTGTGTGATGTATATGGCATATTTAAGGTAAAATGTCTGTTACATATTGTGTTTGTACTGTGTAGGCTATATGATGTTCACAAATGCCTATTTCATTACATCCATTCAACTACTGAATTTTTTTCACAACACTTTTAATGAGAAATAATGCAGTTTATCAAGTTCATGCAGATTTTTAGTTGAGGTGTGTGGTTTTCATATGGTAGTTCTTGTTTAAAAACACAAAATGGGACTTTTCATTCTAAGACTTTCATTGAGACTCTCTTTAGTATACATCACTGATCTCACCCTATTCTGCATACACACCCGACAGCGTTCTATAACCAATACACCACACACTAACACTTGCTGTACATTGTTTACTCAGGTTTGTCGGATGACTTTTGACCTATCATAGCTGACTCATATTTACCCACACAATCATATTTATGTCCACCATGGTGGGTTTAATGATGATAGGTGTATCCCTTTCCACTCACAGCCAGTCATCCCATATACTGATTGAAAATGGCAGATGTTTTTTTTAATTGATACGCGCCTAAATTAGAACGCGGTGGCTATACAGTAACATGCTATACATGACGTCAGGGCTCAGGTTCTCCGGTTCCCATCACTGTATGGGTTTTGACTGACAGCCGTTATAAATTTAAGCACCGTGCAAGACAAGATGCCCCCATCCCTCCCGCTAATTGGGTTACTTTAGCACATTTGTTGTTATCTGAGTGAGGGGAATGCTGGGAATTGAGTCAATGCGTTCTGAAAGATGAGACGTTGAGGATTATAACAACCACTGATGTCATATTAGCAAACCACACACCTGTGAGTCCAAATGTGCACTTCACATTTCCATTTTTGAAAACATGTCATTTACAGTATCAACGTTTATGATCGCTATGTTTGAACCACAGTTACAAGGATGACATGCGTTAAACCCTGGGTTGTCCTGAACACAATGAGCCTGTTTGTCGTACTGTGAAGAACATTAGCCGCACTTGAATACACTCATGACTCCATTCTATGTGCACCAAAATTACAGTCTGTTTGTCTGAAGTACCTTTTGAAAGCCTACCACTGTATTAGCTAGTCATGTTGACAATAGAATAAGCTGTCAAATGATGGCCACCTGACCCAGATTGCAATTTATAATGGAACATTTTTGGATTGCGTAAACAACAGTAATTGTGTGATGGTGGGGACGCGGGGCTGTTACAAACAACAAAAAACGACAAGTGTGCTTGCTTCAGTACCTCAATGGCAAAATGCTGAGAAAAGTACAGTAAATGTAAAATGGAATTAGGTCAGGGCCTGTATCCACAAAGCCTCTCAGAGTAGGAGTGCTGATCTAGGATCAGTTTAGTCTTTTAGATCATAATTAATAAGACTATATAGACAGGTGGGAACCTGAGACTCTTTGTGGATACGGGCCCAGGTCTTGATTCATTTTGTCTTAAGTGTGGGACTATTCCTTTCAATTATCACTAGGGCTGTTGCGGTGACCGTATTACCACCACACCGGCGGTCATGAAGACGGTCAAATTCCACATGACCGTTTAGTCACGGTAATTAGGCTTCTCCCAGCTCTGATGCTGGTCAATAGTAGCCTACCAAACTTGCTAACTGCCTGGTACTCAGCACTCTATTGTCCCTCTAATCACTCTGACATCAATGCAAATGTATTCAAAACTCTAATCAAACACTACATGAGAGCCCATGAGCTCATGTTGCACAACATTTCTATAGGCTATGCAATTGCGGGAGAAAACGGGTCCCGTGTGGCTCAGTTGGTAGAGCATGGCGCTTGCAACGCCAGGGTTGTGGGTTCATTCCCCACGGGGGGACCAGGATGAATATGTATGAACTATCCAATTTGTAAGTCGCTCTGGATAAGAGCGTCTGCTAAATGACTTAAATGTAAATGTAAATGTAAACACAGTGATGGCCGCTAATAAAAAGAGGAGGATCCCATCAGCTTTCAATAGGCTGCTATATTTATTTCTCAACTCTCCTAATATTAAGCACATTGCTTATATTTACAACAGGAGTATAGCCTACATGGCTGGCATGAAAATAAACCACGTGAAAAAGCGTCCTCCATTTGCTATTTAAGTGCATAGATGACATGTATTTTTCCCCGGTGCCCCTGTTTTGATACAGGTGCATGATAATGTCCATTCTAAATCAAAACGGATTTCACCCATATATTATTTAGTATATGTAAAGACAAGATTAAATTAAGAATAGTCTGATGAGTGACAATATTAGCCTATCACTTGTGAATGATGCCCAGAATAAGAAACAATGCCTTTTTTTGCGACTTTTTCGAATCATAGTCGCACACCTCATGTAGCCTAGGCCATAAGTCTATATGTTCTAATACGGTTTGTATCACAACTAAAGTGGCCAAATAACTTCTTAAAATTAAGCACATTAATCTGCTTTACAAGGGGTGTAGAGCCTAATTTGCATACATAAGCAATGCCAGAGTTTCAAATTTGGAGATGATAATTTTCACCATAAAAATGCACCTTTATAATAATAGCACTACATGCATAATTGCATTTGCGTTCACTTTTGATAATGGTGTTTTCCGCTAATGGAACATTCGTGCTTATAGCCTAATACCATGTGCGCATTGCAGCGCTTATAATGTGAATAAATAACCTAATAGTGTATCAACATTTTAAGCTAAACGTTCTGATCTGTTGCGTCAGCTACATTGTGTAAAAACATTTTTTTGATGCTAGTGGTTGTATTAATTTGGGATCTATCGCATCCCACAACTGTCCCAGACTATGTTTGGAATATTTATTTCTCGCACGGAATAAAATAGGTCGACATTTGTACTATGGAGGATAGTAGATTGACAAAGGCTAGTGCTTTTGCTGTTCGTTAGGCCTACTCATCTTGTTGGCTGACAAAAAGTAAATGTGGACAGTTCTTCCAACATCTTCAATATGCACCTCGGAATTGAATTAGGATACGCCCAGTTGCGTCCCCGATGTGTCGGTCTTCACTTGTAGCCTGTGAGAAAGACCCTATCACCTGATGGAGCACGCAGCACTCAGGGAGAAGGGCACAACGGCCACTGGCCACAAAAGGCAAGGATTTTTCTAGGCATTATCAAGTGCTTGTCAAATTGTGAATGAGTGACTGATATAGTGTGTACAGCCTGTGCAAAGAACAAAGCAGAGCTCGTGCCTTTCAAGCAACTTTTAAAAAATCATCATTAAAGTCACATCATGCAGCCTTAAATCTAAATATATAGCCCAACGTTTGTAGGACAACTAAAGTTACACTAATAACGCTAAATTAAGCATAGAGGAACTATTTCTTTGTTAACCGCTCAACACAGAATAGTGCAAATTGTTTGGAGAAAATATCCTTTCTATTTCAGGACCTAACATAAGGACATGCTATTATGTTCTTTGAAATAGACTACATTTCCTTCATATCATGTTTCTTTAGACCTGTCTATAGTAAATAATGGATTTATTGTGAAGGTGTAGGCTATATTACATGGATTTATTAGACTTTTTAAAATGTAGATGTTCCAAAGGTCTGCATCAGTGGCTTGTGTGGAAGCCAGGAGATGCTAAATGTGTTTATGTTAATTACCGTGAGACAGACAGTTATGTGCTTGATAATCACCGGCTGACGAAATTTAGTCACCACCACAGCCCTAATTATCACACCGTTAAAGAGTGTCAAGTAATCAAATCAACTAACATGTTTGCATAGTACTCGTAGCAATCCCTCATTGCCCAATCAGAAGATGCTCCATAGCAGGGTGCTCATATCAGATTTCTTAATCCAACATCCTCTCACTCTGTATCTCTTACTGTCAGTAGACATGGAGGATGGGACGTCTGATCTGCTGCTAGTCCAAGAGGAGGCAATAGAAGACGGACCAGAGCGCGTTGATCTGCTGAGTGGACTAAAGATGGGGGAGCAAGGCAAGAGAGAAATACATATAGCCTACATACAGTAATAGATCTTCAATGGGAATAGTGATGCACCTGGCTATTATTTTTTCTTCATTCATGAATTTGAAATCAATCAAACCTACAGTGCCTTCAGAAAGTATTCAACTACACCCATTGACTTTTTCCAAATGTTGTTGTGTTACAACCCGAATTTAAAATTGACTAAATTTACAGATTTTTGTCACTGATCTACACACAATACCCCATAATATACACTACCGTTCAAAAGTTTGGGTTCACTTAGAAATGTCCTTGTTATTGAAAGAAAAGCTCATTTTTTTCCATTAAAATAACATCAGATTGATCATAAATGCATTGTTAATGTTGTGAATAACTATTGTAGCTTGAAACGGCAGATTCTTTATGGAATATTTGGGTCTATAATCAGCAGGGGACTCTCCAGATTTAGCGTACAGAGGCCCATTATTAGCAACCATCACTCCTGTGTTCCAATGGCACGTTGTTAGCTAATCCAAGTTTATCATTTTAAAAAGGCTAATTGATCATTAGAAAACCCTTTTGCAATTATGTTAGCATAATTGAAATTATCATTAGAAAATCCTTTTGCAATTATGTTAGCACAGGTAACACAATTTCTAACTCAGCCCATAACTTTTGGATGTCATGGCATGTCCAGAAAGCATGGATTAGAGTCATTTGTGAATTTTGTCTCTTGCATAATACATTTTATCGATTAGTTTATTCTGGATTAAGTGTACATTTGTTAACTGTAATTTCATTAGTTATGCACCAACATTCCCTCCATCTTGTGCCAACATCAGTTCTTTTTAAGTCTTGGTTTCAATAGTTTATATTTGTTTCTAAGAGATTTTCAGGTGGATATGCTCTCTGCAAGGTTTTGTATATCTTATCTTATGAACACCCTTTTCTGACTCAAATAAGATTCCCTCAAGGTTTCTCTGATATCCCAAACATTATTGTGATATGTAACTTAAGTTTCTTTTTAATTCCGTCAACAGGATGGGGGAGAGAGGACATCCCTATATTGTGCCCTTTTTAAAGCAATTTCATCAGGTAATGTATAATTTTTTATTTAAATGTATTATTTCAGCTGGAAAATTGAAAGCTTCCAAAGTTTTGAATAGAATATGCCATTTAAGACGGTCGAAAGCCTTTTCGGCATCAACAGCCATTATTGATAAATCTTTATCTAGTTTTTTTGCGTATTGTATTAAACATGTCCTTGTATTTGTTTGTCTATTTTCAATAAACCCTGTTTGTTTGATGTATCAAGTCTGGTAAGACTTTTGCCATGCTAATGCTTATAAGCATTTGCTATTATTGTATTGTCACAATTTATTGAACTTTTGGGTCTATAATCAGCAGGGGACTCTCCAGATTTTCCTGGTTTTAATATAACTGAAATAACAGTTTGATACATGGAACTAGGATGTACTGAGTGACGAGTGTTGTCATTTGTGTAAATAGGTGTATTTTGCCCTAAAATTGAGCTTTTCTCCATGCTAATGTTTTAATAGTATCCAATATTTATTTTGGGGTGATCTCTGTTTTTAGTGATTGTTTTGACTGCTGATAATTGCTTCAGGGTTCTTGAGTCTAAGGCTATAGGATCCGTCCAACTGTTGTTTAATTTATATACATTTTCATAGAAGATTTTAAAATTGTCATTAATCACAGTTTCTAATTACCGCATGAATGTAGTGTTTTGTGAGAGCTGCCAGATAATGGCAAATAAATTTGGTAACTAAGTAGTATGCTTTATTTGAGTTTAACCTGTAGTTGTTAGCTCTCTTCAAAAGTAAAAGATCGTATTCCTAATTAAGTTCAGAAATGTCTTTCTTGTGTTCCTTGTAAAGACTTCTATGAGCTTTTTCTAAGATAGAAATTAAATGAGAGAAAAAAAATCACAAAATCAGATTTCATTTTTGCCGAGTATGAGATTATCATTCCCCTAATGTATGCCTTAAAGGCATCCCAAATTATATTGGGGGTTGGCTTTTCTTTGTCTGCTATTTCTAAATTTGTAATGGTTTCATTTAGGTATTTAATACATTCCGGGTCCAGAAGATGCACTCTGTTCATTCTACAGATTCTGTCGCTAAGTGTATTTTCTGTTGGTGTAATTAGGCATGATACTGGACAACGATCCGATATCACTATATCGTGCATTTTTGGGAATAAAAATGGTAAATTCTTGAATAGCTTTTCTTACTTTGAGAAAAAAAAAGTAAGTCTTAGTTGGGAATAGTAATCTCTAGGTGTCCTGTAAATTATTTGTAGCAATGACATATTCCAACCACCCGAGCCACTGCCTGTTCACCCCGCTATCATCCAGAAGGCGAGGTCAGTACAGGTGCATCAAAGCAGTGACTAAGAGACAGCTTCTATCTCAAGGCCATCAAACTGTTAAACAGCCACCACTAACATTGAGTGGCTGCTGTTATACATGTAAAAAATGTAATCACTAGCCACTTTAAACAATGCCACTTAATATAATGTTTACATACCCTACATTACTCATCTCATATGTATATACTGTACTCGATACCATCTACTGCATCTTGCCTATGCCGTTCTGTACCATCACTAATTCATATATTTTTATGTACATATTCTTCATCCCTTTACACTTGTGTGTATAAGGTAGCTGTTGTGAAATTGTTAGGTTAGATTACTCGTTGGTTATTACTGCATTGTCGGAACTAGAAGCACAAGCATTTCGCTACACTCGCATTAACATCTGCTAACCATGTGTATGTGACAAATAACATTTGATTTGATATTCCAGCCTCTTTGGAGGCTCCCTAAATTTGCCTTTTTATTACTATGTCTGTCAATCTTATCGAAATTGTAATGTGGGTCACCTGCCCTAAAAAAAGTTCCTGTCTGGATTTGATCTAATATAGCTTGCATTCTATCTAAAAGCACCAGATTTGCCCCTGATACAAACAAAATCGCAAGCTTTGGTTCGATCTGAATGTTTCTTAAAAATGGTGTTATTGATATAGCATTGTTCTGTTCAATGTTCTCTACCTATTTAGTACTCTTAATAACCCAATTCATGTTGTTTAGTTAAAAAGAATACAAGATAAAAATAGATGACACCATTCAAACCAATGAGGGTTCAGAAATGTAAAGCCAATTATCTCAGAACCATCTTTTTGCAGATAGAACCTTATAGTCCTAAACTCTCAATATATAACATACTTTTTAGACTTAAGTCATATATGTCACACAATGTCTGGATGAAATATTCTATCCAGGAATATTCAACACTGAAATCTGTGGGTCTTTTCTGCTGACAACAATGAAAATGTATATTTGTCTTTAATGCTGGGCTTGATCTAAATGTCAGAAGCTATCCAGGGGAATGGTTACTTTTTATGTTAGAGTGGAATGTTTTTTCTGCTGGTGCATCCTGAGGTTGCTCCTCTCTGATAACCTCTTCCCGCAGTGCGTACTGGCGAATGGCCTCTCTCCCGTGTGGACCTTCAGGTGCATCTTCAGCTGGTCCTGGCGGGAGAACCTCTTCTCACACTGGGGGCAGCTGTAGGGTTTCTCCCCTGTGTGGACCCTCTGGTGCCTCTTCAGGTGACCAGCCTGGGCGAAGCGCATGTGACACTGGGTACAGCTGAAGGGTTTCACCCCTGTGTGGACTCTCAGGTGCCTCTTCAGGCTGAAGGAGTGAGAGAAACTGGCCCGGCACAGGTGGCAGCTGAATTGTTTCTCCCCCGTGTGCACCCTCTGGTGAATCTCCACCTGTTGGGGAAAACTGAAGGCTTTCCCAGAAAACGAACACGGGAAGCGCTTCTCTTTGACGCCACCACCTTTACTGATTCTGTCTCCACTACTGTCATTTGTCAATGGGCTTGTGTAGCTATTTAGTGATGAGGCACTGGCACTGTCTGAGGTCTGGTTTAACATAAGGTGAGTGTGAGGAGAACGAAGGCCAGGGAGTGTCATCGCAGGGTCCATATTACAGTTGATAGATCCTATAGAAGGCAGACTGAAGGAAGCACCTGTTAGGGGGTTAACCTGAGGCGCCACCAATGTCTCTGAATCACAATTATAGGAGCAGGACGGAGCATCGTAAGCCAAGTCTGTACTCTCCCGCCGCATATGTTCACTTTCCTGTCCCCGCAGACCAAATCTACGCCTCGCCCTGGTCTCAGCCAGTCTGTTGTCATGGAGATTATGTTCAGATGGTGTTTTGGGTTCGACTGTCTGTTTCTGGTTGTAGTTAACAGTGTTATTCCCCAGCCCAGAGTTGAGGATGCTGTCCCATCCCCTGACCTCCACTATGTCACCTCTGGTCCAGGCCTGCTCTGTGATGTTGTTCACTGGGCCCTTGGCTGCACCAGTCTGGGTCTGGGATTCCAAAATGGCCACCCAGTCTCCTCTGTTAGCCTCCAGCCAACCACCTACAGGAAGAGTTTAGAAAATAGACTTTACAAACACGGCAGAGAGAACTGTACATATGGATTTTTTTTTTGTCAATTACAATGTGTTTTTGTATGTAAACATAAGTTATATTGATTTCATTAAAGAAAAACCAATAGCCACTATTCCCATTGAAGATCTAATACTGTTTGTAGGCTATATGTGGGTATTTCTATTAACTACTTGTTACACCTGTTGATAAATCACTGATAATAATCAGACCATTTTTTAAATGTCATTACATTAAGATAAGGGGGGAACATAGCTCTATATTCAATATAATTCACAAGTTCATTTAAAACCTGTTTAACCATTCTCATGGTGAGTGTCTCAATGGATTACTTTTCTGTTCTTGCATTTATGGCTGTGTAAGTTGTTGTATCATATATTAAGCATTAATCAGTTCAATTATACTTTAAACTTGAACCCTGTAAGATCTACCTTGATCTAGCTGTCGGACAGTTTTTTTTAAATGCAGTGTAACTACATAACATTTTGTGCCTCCTTACACTGAGTATAGGGTTAGGAACATTGCTCTTTCCATGACAGACTGACCAGGTGAATCCAGGTGAAAGAGCTATGATCCCTTATTGATGTCACTTGCTAAATCCACTTCAATCAGTGTAGATGAAAGAGAGGAAACAAGTTAAACAAGGATTTTTAAACCACGAGACAATTGGGACATGGATTGTGTATGTGTGCAATTCAGATGGTGAATGGGCAAGTCAAAAGATTTAAGTGCCTTTGAACCGGGTATAGTAGTAGGTGCCAGGCGTAGGGCTGTGGCGGTCATGAAATTGTGTCAGCCTGCGATTGTCATGCAAATAACTGCAGGTCTCACGGTAATTGACAGTTAATTAACATAAACACCTTTAGCATTTCCTGGCTTCCACTGATCCATTTAATATAGCCTACACCACAATAAATCCATTATTTATTTTAGACGGGTCTAAATAAACATGATATGTAGAAAATGTAGCCTATTTCAGAAGAACAGAATAGCATATTCTGAGTTGTCTATATGTTAGGTCTATGCCATATGACTGTGGGCTACACTAGTTAATTTAGCAGACAAGATTTGCTTTGAATTCCATGGCATTATTTCATATCATTTAATAGTATGAAGAATACAATTGAACAAAGCTGAATAAAATAGAAAGGATATTTTCTCCAAACGATTCCCGAGGGAGTGCGCACATGCGGCTTCTGTGTTGAGTGGTTAACAAAGAAACAGGTCCTCCTATCTGCTTAATTTAGAGACATTTATGCAACTTCAGTTGTGATACAAAAATTAGGCTATACGTTAACATATTGTATACATTCTAGCGCATGATGTGACTAATGACGATTTGAAAAAAGTCGCATTAGGCATGAGCTCTGCTCCGTTTCTTGCGCAGGCTGTACACTTCATCATCTCTCATTCACTATTTGACAAGCACTTGATAATATTCTCACCCATCAGACTATTCTTAATTTAATCTGGTCTTTACATATATTGTTGAGTCTGTGAAAAGTAGAGGCCAAGCCAGGCATATCTCAATATTTCAAAATACAATCGCGGGAAAACATCGTTTAGAAAGCAAATTGTTATTGCTGTAAAGAGAAGACAATGAAATGACTAATCTGTCTTTAAGTTATCAAAATTCTCAATTTCATTGAACGAACAGTATAGCCAGTATATCTTATTGGCACCAACTGATATAATCGGCAATATCCCCGGTGAGTGCGCACTGCGCATATTCACTATTTATCATTGTTGGGTCAGTGCTACTTAAGTTTGTTTTTGGACAATAATTTCCTCCTTTGCGTCTCCCCTTCTCTTAGGCCTATTATATGGACAATTCTTTGTTTTTGATCTGTTCATCAGTATCGGCAGAATAGGCTACCCTGTAATTTGTCGTATTAAAAAGATGTTAATGTCACCAGTCATATAAAGTGTAGTAGAATTGCATGACTTTTTTAAAATAAAAAAGGCCATATTTTTCCCAAAGAAAGAAACGTTTCTGATATAGCCTATAGTCTAGTCCTACTCTATCCGCTCAGCCATGCATTGAGCGTTCTTTCTTGAGAACAGTGATTGAGTTATATTGTTAGCCTAAATTATGACTATCCAATCTACTCATCACATAACGAATAGTAGGCTCTCTCACATAAGTCTGCAAATGTGATGATGCATGGATTGCATTTTTATGGTGAAAATTTGCTTTCCCAAACTTGACACTCACGCACCGCCTTTGTATGCTAGGCTACACCGGTTGTAAAGCTGATTAATGTGCTTCATTTGAAGATTTTAGCAATAAATATAGCAGCACAGGAAAGCTGGGATCCTCTTTTAAATAGTTGCCAGTCAAAACTCTGTTTTCACATGCGATTACGATGAATGGACCTCCCGGACCAGGCCCAAATCCCATCATTCGCATGAATAAAAGACGAAGATACAGGGGTCCGCAGATACAGGGGTCCGCAGATCCGGATGCCTTGTGAGAATTCATCGGCGAGTAGGTAACCTGCCTCTAACATCCATTCTATTGGCCAACGTGCAATCACTGGAGAATAAACTGGATGAGCTCCGTTTGAGACTATCCTATCAACGGGACATTAAAAACGAATATCTTATGTTTCACAGAGTCATGGCTGAATGACGACAGGTATAATATACAGTTGGCTGGGTTTTCCGTGCATCGGCAGGACAGAACAGCTACATCCAGTAAGACGAAGGGTTTTGGTGTGTGTCTATTTGTCAATAACAGCTGGTGCGTGATGTCTAATATTAAGGAAGTCTCCAGATATTGCTCACCTGAGGTAGAGTACCTCATGATAAGCTGTAGACCACACTATCTATATTTTCTGTAGACGTCTATTTTCCAACCACAAACCGATTTTGGCATGAAGACCGCACTCAACGAGCTGTATGCCATAAGCAAACAAGAAAATGCTCATCCAGAAATGGCACTCGCAGTGCCCGGGGACTTTGATGCAGTTAAACTGAAATCGGTTTTACCTCATTTCTACCAGCATGTGCAACCAGAGGGGGAAAAAAACTGTAGACCACCTTTACTCCACACACAGAGATGCATACAAAGCTCTCTCTTGCCCTCCATTTGGCAAACTTGACCATAATTATATCCTCCTAATTCCTGCTTACAAGAAAAAACTAAAGCAGGAAGTACCAGTGACTCACTCAATACGGAAGTGGTCAGGTGACGCGGATGCTACAGGACTGTTTTGCTAGCACAGACTGGAATATGTTCCGGGATTCATCCAATGGCATTGAGGAGTATATCACCTCAGTCACTGGCTTCATCAAGAAGTGCATTGACGACGTCATCCCCACAGTGACTGTACATACAGTACATATCCCAACCAGAAACCATGGATTACAGGCAACATTCGCACTGAGCTAAAGGGTAGAGCTGCCGCTTTCAAGGAGCGGAACACTAATCCGGATGTTTATAAGAAATCCTGCTATGCCCTCAGACGAACCATCAAACAGGCAAAGCGTCATTACAGGACTAAGATTGAATCCTACTACACCGGCTCCGACGCTCGTCGGATGTGGCAGAGCTTGAAAACTATTACGGACTACAAAAGGGAAACCCAGCCTCGAGCTGCCCAGTGACGTAAGCCTACCAGACGGGCTTAATGCCTTTTATGCTTGCTTCAAGGCTAGAAACACTGAAGCATGCATGAGAGCACCAGCTGTTCCAGACGACTGTGTGATCACGCTCTCTCTGCAGCCGATGTGAGCAAGACCTTTAAACAGGTCAACATTCACAAGGCAACGGGGCCAGACGGATTACCAGGACGTGTACTCAGAGCATGCGCGGACCAACTGTCTTCACTGACATTTTCAACCTCTCCCTGATCAAGTCTGTAATACCTACATGTTTCAAGTAGACCACCATAGTCCCTGTGCCCAAGAAAGCGAAGGTAACCTGCCTAAATGACTACCGACCCATAGCACTCACGTTGGTAGCCATGAAGTGTTTTGAAAGGCTGGTCATGGCTCACATGAACACAATCATCACGGAAACACTAGACCCATTCCAATTCGCATACTGCCCCAACAGATCCACAGATGACGCAATCGCACTCCACACTGCCCTTTCCCGCCTGGACAAAAGAACACCTATGTTAACTCTATTTTCTTAAAACGGCATTGTTGGTTATGGGCTTGCAAGAAAGCAGTTCACGGTAAGGTCTACCTGTCTACCTGTTGTATTCGGCACATGTGACAAAAATTTATTTGATTTGATTTTGACTGGGCTTATAAAAACACATCCGTCACTAGGCTCTGTAGGCTATGTGCTCTCCAACCGTGTTCCAGGGTCCCTAGGTGTATAGGCTACATTTGGAGTTATTTGGCCAGTTTACCTTATCAAAGCATGGCCTAGGCTATGGGCTAGGCTACATGATGTGTGTGACTATGAGACTGCACACATTGACCCTCATTCACAAGTGATAATATATCATTGACAAGTTATAATATTGTAACCCATCAGACTATTCTCAATTCATTCTCGTCTTTACATATACTAAATAATATATATGTGTGAAATTAGTTTTGATTTAGAATGGGCCATTATCATGCACCTGTTGGAACAAGGGGAAAAAAAATACATGTCATCTTATGCACTTAAATAGCAAATGGAAGACGCTTTTCCTGTGGTTCATTTTCATGCCAGCCAGGTAGGCTACTCCCGTTGTAAAGCAAAGTAATGTGCTTAATATTATGAAAGTTGACAAATAAATAATGGCAGGCCTAGGCTATAGAAAGCTGATGGGATCCTCTTTTTAATAGAGGCCATCAAAACTCTTGATTTTTGATTGCATTGATGTCAGAGTGATTAGAGCAGGGCACTCCAACCCTGTTCTTGGAGAGCTACTGTCCTGTAGATTTTCACTCCAACCCTAATCTACCACAACTAATTCTAATAATTAGCTGGTTGATAATCTGAACCAGGTTAGTTAACTGGGGTTGGAGAAAAAACCTACAGGACGGTAGCTCTCCAGGAACAGTGTTGGAAACCCCTTGGAATAGAGTGACCATAGAGCGCTGAGTACCAGACCATTAGCGACTGGCAGTTAGCAAGTTTGGTATGCTACTAATGACTATCAGCGACAGAGCGCAGTTTTGGAGAAGCCTAGGTACCGTCACATGGAATTTGACTGTGGTCATGACTCGGTAATACGGTCACCGTAACAGCCCTAGCCAGGCGCACCGGATTGAGTGTGTCAAGAACTGCAAGTTTCCCGTGTGTATAAACAATGATCCACGACCCAAAGGACATCCAGCCAACTTGACACAACTGTGGGAAGCATTGGAGTCAACATGGGCCAGCATCCCTGTGGAACGATTTCAACACCTTGTAGAGTCCATGTCCTCCCGAATTGAGGCAAAAGGGGGTGCAACTCAATATTTGGAAGGTGTTCCTAATGTTTTGTACACTCAGTGTATGTTACGGGGTGAAACCCGTTTTCATGGGCACATAAATCCCCCAAAAATGTATGCTACTGCAAAATCGAATGCTTCCAACAGAATGAGTCCCCTTACCTTGATACTTAAAACCTAAGTCGATACTGTCATTAACGTGGTTCTGCAATAATTATATAATACTTGTTGGATGTGCCTTTGGTGTCGAGTTGTTTAATTACACTGATATTTTCACACATCATCATCTGATCCAGGGGAAAGTTTTCTGAATGACAGTCAAGTGAGAAACAGCTGTTGTAATAGCACATGCGATGCAACAAAACAAGTGCTGGAAAAAAGGTGTTTGCGAAGAATGTCTCATTCAATACGCCGGTGAAGACAGTTGTGCCTGGATACAAGCTGGATCCAATATCCTTACCAAATTGATGTTGGTCATAAGTTGTTTTCTGCTTTATTTACAGCAAGGTCAAGTTAGATTTTAACAGAGAAACCATCAAGGTAATGAGTTCATGTTTTCATGCCTCGGATTCGACACCCGAGTCTACTGTGCGCAATTGTGAAGGATAGACTATTGCGGAACACCCAATGCTATTCCTATGAATTATTCTGGATATAATGACAACAAATTTCACAGCTCAGTGGGCTTCATCCCAATATGATCTGTTAATGAAAAATACATTTTAGTGTCCATGTTACTGCTGCAGTTTTAAACAATATAACAGGCTTGAAGATTAGCCTAGTTGAACTTGAAGCTCAGAAATGTATTGGAATTGGCCTACCTTGAAAATCAGACATTTCCTGAATTTGGTGCTACATCTTGGCACTAATGTCCTTGTAATTATTATAACCAATGTATAAGTTCTCCTGCTCCCTTATAATTATCCGATTTATTTTTTGATCCGTTTTTGTGAGTGGCCACTTTCGTTTGTTTCCCGCTGCTTCAATTGAAGGGTGTTGCGCTACTCTGTTTTGGTAAAACCAYGTGTGGTTATTAAGAGGATGACAACATCTAATTCTGGCTTCAACTTGTCTTTCCATACAAATCCTTCCAGTACAAAAGGAACCTGGTTTTTGGTCACTTTCTCATTATAAAAACAGCAATGGTGAGATAGAAATGGTGAGATTAATGCTACCGTTATTCATGGCTTTATTATGTGTGGCTGCATCACAAGGTAATAATAATTTGTATATCAATGCATTGACAAGGCCTAAAAATCCATTATTCTTAAAGTGGTAATGGGGTGCTTGAAAATATCCCTGAAAGTCCTTCAATTTGACTTGCCAATGTCTGTATGAACCCTTCTTAAAGGATGTATAGTCTTGGGCCTATGTTGTTGTATAGGTGGCGTTAAGGGACAATTTGCATATATTCCTCTAAGTATAGGTATGTGGAACTGCATGAAAATCATTTTGATTTTGCTTCAAACCATTTAGAAATGTTGATCCTAATGTCACACATTGGCCCCATTATTTATAGAAAGAACCATGTATGTATCCCATACCTTGCTCCCCCATCTTTACTCCACTCAACAGATCAATGCTCTCTGGTTCGTCTTCTATCGTCTCCTCTTTCACCAGCAACAGATCAGGCTTCCCATCCTCCATGTCTACTGACTGTAAGAGATACAGAGTGAGAGGATGTTGGATCAATAAATCTGATATGAGCACCCTGCTATGGAGCATCTTCTGATTGGGCAATGAGGGATTGCTATGCAAACATGTTAGTTAATTTGATCACTTGTCACTCTTTAATAGTTTTATAATTCAAATGCATGGTCAAGACCTGGGCCCGTATCCACAAAGCGTAAAATAGTAAGATTGCTGATCTAGTATCAGGCCTGTCTATATAGCTGATCTAGTATCAGGCCTGTCTATATAGTCTTATTCATTATGATCTAAAAAAGGCAAAACTGATCTTAGATCAGCACTCCTATTCTGAGGGGCTTTGTGGATACAGGCCCTGACCTAATACCATTCAGAGAGTAGTTCACAGTGGGGTCACCTCAGTGAGACTGTGTGTGGTCCTGTGTTGCTCAGCTGTTTCCTCTGTGGGTTCAGGAGGTGGTGTAGTCTGGTTGTCCTCCATGACCATGGTCCTCTCAGGGTTCCCCAGACCCTTCTCACAACCCTCCTCCTTCCCCAGCAGCACCTCTGGACCCTCCTCCTCCTGGAAGAGAGAGGTGATACAGATTACACAGACATACACTCCCTCAGGTACGTACACACAGATAATAAACACACTTTCAACATCGTGTTTACCCATCATCACTACGTTTGAGTCCTATACTGTAGTTAGAGAATGACTTCATTGTTCTTAAGCCCATCATGGTGGACATTAATATGATGTGGGTAAAAACAAGTCAGCTATGAGTCAAAAGTCATCAGTCATCAGACCTGACTAAAATATGTTGACGTGTACAGTAGGTGTTTGTTAGTGTGTGGGTATGTGTAGGTATATTTAGTAAGTGTAAATTGGTTATAAAGCCTCGTCGGATGTATGCAGAATAGGGTGAGATCAGATATTAAAGAGTGTCTCCGTAGCCATGTTTCTATCCAATTGGCGACACATTTTTATGCGAATATTCTAAAAACAAAATGCGCATTTTCCCACCAGAGATGCGTTTCCATCAAATTGACTTGTTGCGGATGAAAGGCTGTGTGTGATGATGTAGCGCACATAAAAATACCTTTTAAAGTTAAATTCCATGTACCGAATAAAAAATACAAGTTAAATGGGTTTCCATCACATTTTTAACTCTATTGATGTTTTTCTCAAAAAAGAATGTAGGGAGTGTTCCCACTCTGGTATTGGCAGTGCTATCTGCACACTGTTGGCCAGATCGCACGTATAGCCTACATGATGAGATTATTATTACGCACAAAAGAGCGATATTATTTGTATTTGTCAAATGGCAACCAAACATCGATCATCATGTCACCAGAATAAGACCCTCAATATTTATCGGAAAGCACCATATAGCTCATCACCGTGCACTTTCACCACCCTGTGAAATCCATTCATTATCTATTTCATATTTTGCCTAATAAACTGTTTCTGACAAGTCGTAGCGGGAGGACCACACAACATAAGTGTTTCTGCCGAAATTCTCGCATAATTGACTTTAATCAGTCACAAAAAGATCCCATCTTGTCTACTTGTCTACGTACTGCTTTGTCGACATTTGGAAAGTTTACCGAAAATATTTCTGTTTCCATCAGGCCTGTCATTACATTTTTTATCCGACATGTACTTTTCTCACATAAAAAGGTTGGATTGAAACCTTCTTAATTACAGTCTTGGAATGAAAAGTCCCATTTTATGTTTATTAAACATAAACAAGTGTTAAATAAACCATATGAAAACATAATATATCCTACACAGTACAAACACAATATGTAACAGACTTTTTAGGCTTATATATGCCTTATAAATCACACAATGTCTGGATACAATTTCTACCCACGAATATTCAACACTGAAATTTGTTACTCTCGTTACTCCAAATGCATCTGTGGATCTTCTCTACTGACAATAAAAATGAATCTTTGTCTCAGGGTTAGATCTAAGCTGTCGAGTGGAATGGTTACTTTCTATGTTATAGAGTGTAATGGTTTTTCTGCTGGTGTGTCCTGAGGTAGAGCCTCTCAGAGAACCTTTTTCCGCAGTGCGTACAGGCGAACGGCCTCTCTCCTGTGTGGACCTTCAGGTGCATCTTCAGGTGGTCCTGGCGGGAGAACCTCTTCTCACACTGTGTACAGCTGTAGGGTTTCTCCCCTGTGTGGACCCTCTGGTGCTTTTTCAGGTCGCCAGCCTGGTCCAAAGCACATATGACACTGGGTACAGCTAAAGGGTTTCACCCCTGTGTGAACCCTCTGGTGAATCTCCACATTTTTGGGGCAGCTGAAGCCTTTGTTACAGAACATGCAGAGGAACTGTTTCTCTTTACTACTGCCTGATGTGGCTCCCCCTCTCTGAGCCTGGGCTCTAGCCATGTCGTTTGAGTTCAATACCTGATCGAAAAGGACGCGGCCATGTGAATCGGAAGTCCCCATCGACGTGGATACTGGGTCGCGATCCCTGAGCGTGTATAAAGGGGAGAGGGTAGTGACATTTGGATTTGTCTCTAAGCTTCCCCTGTAATCTAAGAAATCTGTGCCCTGTGACTGTCTGTCTCCTAGGTGACTATCTGCATTCCATGTGGGAGGAGCGTCACCCTCCACTTTCACAGTCATCTCATCTATCATTATAACCTCCCCTTTCTCATCTAGGCACCCTTCAGAGTATACACTACTACTGTACCGGTTCCAGTCCCCTCTAGACAGATCAGTCTGTGTGTCTAAACCCAAGGGCATGTTGCCAGGGTCCATCTCTGTAGTGTAAGAACAAGATGGATCATCACCTCCAGTGTCTAACGTGTCACCATCACCATCCACACAAGAATTAACCGTCCTCTGGCTCTGGTGAAATACTGGTAAGTACTCTGAGCCGGGAGCAGGAGGATAGCCCAGTCTCCCCAGGCCCAGCCTCTCTGGGTCTGATCTGTGGTCAGATCCTGTGTGTAAGAGTCTGTGTGTTACAGTTAATGTCTTGGTGTCTGTCTGTGACTTGAGGATGGCGTTCAGCGTTCCACTGACCTCCGTGATACTGCACCGGGTCCTGGGCTGCGCTGGGGCAGTGGTGGTGTCCTCCGTGGCTACAGCCGCCTCTCCAGTCTGGATGTCTCTGCTGTGCCGTAGGTCATTCTCTCCTTCAGACCTCTCCTGCTTAACCCCAGGACCTGCAGCCTCTGCATCTGTAGACTGACACAAGAAGGGAAGAGGTTATTACTGGTACCTGAGTTTAATTGGATAACAATGTTGTCAGGAAGTCTCACAAGCTCCCATGGCTTATAAATAAAGATGTTCATGAATAGCTGAGGGGAGCCATTCTGAAATAAAGAGGCTACATTGGATGTACATTTGATCTAAATACTATTATACTAACCTCTATCACGATAACGTGCTGGGTTGTGATTCCACTCTCCTCATCAACAGTGATTGGTTGGTCATCTCCCCATGTATTGGGTCCTGCTGGCTTCACAAAGCTCTTGTGGCCTCCAGTGAGATGTCCTTCACCTGCGAGAGTTAATGGGGGGGAAAGAGGTGTTTAGGTTAGGGACCGTCAACGCTCAACTATATATTGTACACTATTGACACGTCTAGAATTGGCAAGGATGTAAAGTAACACTTCGCATAACTTCATATATTAATTATATATCATGCCTCATTGTATTAAATTAGTAAATCATCGCTCTGGATAAGAGCGTCTGCTAAATGACTTAAATGTAAATGTAAATGAAATGCATTAAACATGAATCTGGTTAGAATATGATATTGTGTCTTTGTGCAAGATGGCAAAGTAATCAGGGGAAATTATTGCATACTATCCAAAAACTGACCAAGACCATAAGTGGTCTATAGTCACACATGTGCAGAGGGGAATGGGGCGACAGGCACTGAGCTATCTATGAACCGCGGCGGGCCGCGCACCTCAGCCTACTGCAAAATGTACCTCTTGCCATTCCTCTGTATCGGTCGAGGATCTTGACACTACTGGGACGACTGGCAACGACGCGCTCTCGTGCCACCTTCAGTTCCAGTAGTTGTAGTTTCCTCCGCAATCCCCTGTTTTCTTTCTGGCTTTGAGTGATTTCCAATCGAAACACTGCATAATCGTCGTCTACGAGTTTACAGATCTCTGCCACGGCTGCATTCGCTAGCACCTCCATAATGGAGGCTATTTGAGTGTGAAAAACCATACAGTTAGCCATTGTAGCTAACGTTAGCAGCTAACTAGCATTACCTAGATAACATATATCAACCAAGACCGGTATCCAACGCGAATTAAATACTACGTGGGATAAATATGTGATGCTGTGCAGTTAAATTAGTCATAATCGTAGTTCCATGGTGTTAATAAACGTCTATATAAAAACGCTAACGTGAAAATAGTTTTTGGTCGTTTACTTCCGTTTACATGGATGATTGGCGTCATAGTTCAAAGGGTGTGGCTAAATTAAAAGGGTTTGCGCTGGTGATGCTTATGAAACCAGAGGAGCGTTCAGTTCGCTGCACGTTTGCTACGTTGCGGAAGGGTTTGTACTGAACAACACGTTTCCCCAAAACGTTCTTGAACAGACTTTGAGATACGTTTGCTCCGGTTTGGTGGGTGTGCCTTAAAGCAATAAGCGAGGTACTGTATTTAATGGGCAGTGGCCATGCTGACAGTGTTCACCAAACCACAACCAATCCCCTTCCACGTTTTCATTCAGTACAGCAATTATCCATCAAAATACTGAACGCAGCCCAGTTTTAACCATGGTAGCAAATTGAGTTACAAAACCATGATTCATCTGCAAAAATCAACTGTCATTCTGAAGACTAAGATGCCTAGTTTATGGCACTGTGTCTACATTTTAGCCAGAATGTTGTACATTTTCACCCAAAATTCTTACCGAAATGCGTTCGGATTAAGTCATTAAGTCTTTTATACAATGTTACTTGAAAAAAACCTGGGACATCATATAAACTGCGACAGTTTAACCTTTCAGTACCCAGATCCAGTTTTCCTTGCAAAAAAAATATCAAGAGTGATAGGAATGCTCAAGGAGACCCCAAATAACATATTTCTGTTGGGTTTGATTTACATCACTTAATCCCCGATGTTACATATAACGTTAGGTAACACACTTTCAAGTGGCTTTACTTAGCTAAAAATTTACATTATTCTTAGAAAATGTACTCAGGCGTCTCTGGACATTGTATAAGCATTTTGCATGCATTGAATTTCAGAAACTCAACTTTTTGACAATGTACGAGACCATTCGGAGGGAGAATTTGGGATTTTCAGCGCAAATCTCTGATAGTGTAGTTTCAACGATTGGCCACCAGAGGATGCCAAAAGTGTTTATCGGGATGTCTTCTTGAAGATAGTGGTTTCCTTTTATATATTAATCATGTACAGACGCTTAACCAGGTGTTTAAAGACAATGTTACAGATATATAACATTGGGCTTTAAAGGGTTAATCCTGAAGATTATTTCTTTGTCTGACACGTTTGAGCAGATCCCTTTTGTCAAGTCAGGTATCTACTAGCATGCTAGCAGATACCCATAGACTTCCAGTCGTTGCACTAATGCTAGTTAGTATTGGCTTGTGAAACTACATTTAACTTCCTTCATACTGGACACAGAGACATAAAAATGGCATCCACGAGTTCATCTGACCCTGGGGAAATAGATTAAGGGTTTCAGTGCCAAAATCCTGAAGCATCCCTTTGAGGTTATAAAACTGTCATAAATAATGCACCGTGCAAAATCATGTATTATAGTGCATACTATGTACTGGTACATCAAAATAAATAAAAAGGTTGCAATATTATGTTTCAATTTAGTAATTCAGTCATGTTTTTAGTTGTCCTGCTTTACCAACCATAGCTAGCTAAAGTAGTACAGCATGAAGTAGTTAAAGTGGGACAGTCTTTATAGGCTTTTCCAATGGAGGAAAGACATCCAGTTTATCCAGTCCACTCTGCAGTTTACATTAGAGACCCCCTGTACTTTGGTTAGGCAGGGCTCTGGTTCTTGTAGTACTTGTTGTACTGTTATCCTATTATTTTTGGCACCAAGTAGAACTATCACTGGGTGAATTCTGTAAAAGTGAGACACTTTTTTCATATCCAGCTTCTGTCACCTCTTTCGATAGATTTCTGAAATCCTCAAGATGTTTCCTAATCACACAAAATGTAATTTGTGATTGGGGTACAATTACAACTATCCCAGTTTATCTAACCTGCTGTCCTAGTTTACCAAATGCAAACTGAAAATATGGTTTTGGCTCAGTGTACACAAATGGGTGTGTCATGCCTCCTGTGAATATGATATCAACATTTGTCATTTTTGTGTGATTAGAAAACATCTTGAAGATTTCAGAAATGTATCATGTGTTGGGCTAATATGTTGGATAGATGTCGAAAGAGGTTACAGAAGATGGAAATGCAAAAAGTGTCCCACTTATTATGAATTCACCCTGAATCATAAAAATTATATATTATTTGAAGTTGACATAAAACCATTATATTTATCACGGAAACACACATTTCTCATTACGGTAAAAATGTTTCAAGTTCCCGTAAAATCTCCAATCAGTTTTTAAATAAAGTTTATTCCCCCATGATGCATCAGTAGTTCCTATAGGGTCCAATCTGTCAAAATGTGGTTCACACCTTGTGATTTATGGGGGGGGGGGGGGGGGGGGTGGCAGGAAGTAATACAATTAAGTTATTAAATTAGATAACCTCATGGTTTCACCCATGGTTGTAAAAATCTGGTTTGTGGATGACTGATTTGGGGTTTTGGTAACTAGGTAGGGGTGTGTTCTCTTGTGGCTGTGGGCTTTAGCTAAGACTAAGTTCGATTTGTGCATGGGTTGTCTGTTTGATTGATGTCTGGGCAGCAGGTAGCCTAATGGTTAAGAGGCGTTGAGCAAGTAACCAAAAGGTTGCTGGTTTGAATCCCCAAGCCGACTAGGTGAAAAGTCTGTGTTTGAGCAAGGCACTTAACCCTAATTGCTCTGGATAAGAACATCTGCTAAATGACTAAACTGTAAACGGTTTATGACATATGATGCAATGTCAGGTAAAACCTGACCTGGTATTCGTGACTTTATGACCACAGGAAGATTTACAAGAAGATTATGTTCCACATATTTACATATGTAACATGTCAAATATTATTAGACACAATTTGTAAGATCAGTGATCTATTGCACAATATAATTATATCCACTGATGCTGCAGACAACAGTTTTCTAGAAAGTACATTGGTGATAGAAAATGTCTTTGGTTCAAAGACATACATCATCACATGTACAATCTTTCACATTGTGGTCAGTGAAGCTTATGTTAGGAACTGAGTCCTGCCAGTGATCAATTGACAGGCGTTAATCCTACATGGCTCCCTGTTAACAAGCAACTGAATAGACCACTTATCCCAAAATAGGTGGGGGAAAGTTGGAGAGGAATTGGTAGAGGGGAGATGGGGGCAATGTTCCCTCGAATTGAGCAGTGAGCAAATTTCTGGTCTGCTGAGCGCAAACTTGAAAATTCTGTGCAACTTCCAGCATGCGTTTACTGTGAACACTGAGGCTGTATCCGCTTTAAGTTACCGTTTTAACAGTGGTCAAGTAGGCTACTGTGGCTATTTGATCATAATGTAGGCCTACATAAAAAACAATGGAGAAAATGCATCCCATAACATTTTAACATGGAAATAGCAGGTCTATCATTCAATTTACATTGGCAGCCAATGTGAATCCTACTCCGAAAAACATGCAGGGCTTGACAATAAGTTCATCTAGTTGTCCTTCAGACAATGAGGTGACTGAAAATGTTGTGTTATTTGATGCAAGAAACCACTTTACAAAATCCAATGCATCATTATTCCCATACCATTATTACAAAGAATCAGACAAATTATGCTACCCTCTGCCTATTGGCTACTTAATTTATTCAAGCCTGTCTCAAAATACAACACTGCCCCCTTTAAGACAAAAAAAGCTCTTTACTTCACTCACTTGAAAGAAACAATCCCTCCTCCATTGCTGACTACAAATGATCTATAACTGGGCTAAAAACTCACGCATATGAACAAATGTGCACGTGGCTACATGTAGCTCTCGCTTTGATCTCAAAACAAGTGCAACTACCAATGACCGCTCATGCTGTAAACACAGTCCAGTTCAAAGTGAATGGCACAGATCCATATGGCAATGGTCAATTTGCATATAGGCCTACTGCATCTCTGATTGGTTATGGCACACCAGTCTGTGTAGAGTACGGGCCTCAGTCGTGCCGGTCAATATAACAGAATCCTACTCCGATGCGTTCTGCCTACAACAAAATATCTTGCATAGCTAGTTTTGCATACTATAGTCTTGCATAGTTCATTTTGTTTCATTATGTTGCATTGAAAGTGGCTAATATTGTGTTGATTCGATCACAATTCCAACAGTAAAGGGAAACGTTGATTGTGTTAACTAACGGGGAAAACTCTAGAAAGTTGAGTGAAGTTCAATCTCTTGCTTCTTTGCATGGGCTGATATTTCTTCTGCACGGCAGTTTAGAGGAAACATTGGTGCTGGGGCGCAGAGAACAAAACCAGGTGCTGTCTCCATTCACTGGTGTTTGTGCCTTGAAAAATAAAAAAAGAGGGCTATTTAGTACACATATCCAAAACATTAATGAACATCAAATATCATTAACTGAGACTACAATAGACTATATAATGTTGCAAACGTTTGCAACATTTTGACTAGCTTGACCTTACTACCAATCTTTGTGGGAAACTTATAATTTTATTTCTCTGACAAAATGATGTTTGATCAAAAGTTATAAAGATCTTTAGTTTAGTTGGTTAGCTTGTCATTCACACTGAGTTTAGGGCTGTATCAATAAGAAGAAACTTGTGTCAACCTTACAGTTAACCAATCACAAACAAAGGTGCGTAGACTTTGGTTCGGCTGGCCTTGAGAGAAAAAAAAGTGTGTGCCTGAACAGCCGACAAAACCCAAGCCGAACAAAAACGTCACAAAATGTCGTCATAATATAAGAACAAACTGTTCTGAACTGTTTTGGTTGGGAAGCGTGCAGCCGCCTTAACAATGACTATATATTACATGACTCTTTCACAGACCTTCTCAAAGGCTCTCAACTTAGCATACATAATTATCTGCTGGTAGATGATGGGCTCAAGATTCTATTCAAACTAGTTGGGTATGTTTAGGCTCATAGCATTCACACCTAGCCCATTGGGCAATCAACAAGCAGTTGTCTGACCTTCACAGAGCCTTGGAAGTTAACAGAAAAGGAACACAGATGCAATGTTATTTCTAGAACTGATATCGTATCAACAATTTTTTTTCTTCCATATCCATCCCTAGTAAATTTAAATCTCACAAACTGTTGTTGCTGATGTGATAACACATTTTTTGAGGCACATATGAAAATTAGGCTATTCTGTCTAACCTTCAGACTAGGGTGATTTTGACCCTAGAGGCATATTTTTTTATCATAGCCCAAAAGTGGTTTATTCAATTCTTCAAATGTTTCATGACTTTGTCAATCAACTTGTTCTTACAAGGACTAAGCACGCACCTCTGAGGGGCCCCAGTGTTGAGGATCAGCATGGCAGATGTGTTGTTGCCTACCCTTACCACCTGGGGGGCGGCCTGTCAGGAAGTCAAGGATCCAGTTGCAGATGGAGGTGGGATTAAATCCCAGGGTCCTTAGCTTTGTGATGAGCTTTGTGGGCACTATGGTGTTGAACACTGAGCTGTAGTCAATGAACAGCATTCTCACTTAGGTGTTCCTTTTGTCCAGCTAGGAAAGAACAGTGTGGAGTGCGATTGAGATTGCGTCATCTGTGGATCTGTTTGGGCGGTATGCTGGGTTTCTGGGATGATGGAGTTGATGTGAGCCATGACCAGCCTTTCAAAGCACTTCATTGCTACCGACGTGAGTGCTACGTGGCGGTAATCATTTAGGAAGGTCTCCTTCGCTTTCTTGGGCACAGGAACTATGATGGTCTGCTTGAAACATGTAGGTATTACAGACTTGGTCTGGGAGAGGTTGAAAATGTCAGTGAAGACATTTGCCAGTTGGTCCGTGCATGTTTTGAGAACACGTCCTGGTAATCCGTCTGGCCCCGTGGCTTTGTGAATGTTGACCTGTTTAAAGGTCTTGCTCACAGCGGCTACGGAGAGCGTGATCACACAGTCGTCCGTAACAGCTGGTGCATGCATGCTTCAGTGTTGCTAGCCTCCACGCGAGCATAAAAGGTATTTGGCCCATCTGGTAGGCTCGCGTCACTGGGCAGCTTGCGGGCTGGGTTTCTCTTTGTAGTCCGTATTAGTCTTCAAGCCCTGCCACATCCAATGAGCATCAGAGCCAGTGTATTAGGATTCAATCTTAGTCCTGTACTGACGCTTTGCCTGCTTTTGGTTCGTCTGAGGGCATAGCTGGATTTCTTATAAGCATCCGGATTAATGTCCTGCTCGTTGAAAGCGGCAGCTCTAGCCTTTAGCTCGGTGCGGATGTTGCCTGTTATCCATGGCTTCTGGTTGGGATATGTACGTACGGTCACTGTGGGGACGACGTTGTCGATGCACTTATTGATGAAGCCGGTGACTGAGGTGGTATACTCCTCAATGCCATTCCCGGAACATATTCCAGTCTGTGTTAGCAAAACAGTCCTGTAGAGTAGCATCCTGCTTTATCACTAGAGGGTAGAGAGGGACCTGTATCAGTGATGATAGACAGATCATCTGCAGAGATATAGCTCCTCGAGTACTTGTCTATGGTTATAACGGGTTATAACTAGGTATGACCGTGAACAAAATCAAAATGACCTTACATATACGGTTAGTTCCAGTCAAAACAGCTGATAAAAGTCTGTCAGTGCTATGGATACTTGGTAGAACTGTAATACAGAAACCATCTACCCCTCTGAATGTACACATAGTGCTGTATTGGTGTGTATTCTCTGAAAAATAGTTATTATACTGGAAATGCAGAATTTCTATAATATCCTCCAATATTCTATATGTGCAACTTAATATGGTATTTGGGTTGCAATAACATTTGGTTTGAACTGACATTGAGGATTTGAGCATGCTTTTTGAAGCATCCTGGCATTGGCTCTACCACTCCCATTGTTTCACTAACAGCGATGCTAATGCTGGCTGTGGGATAAGTAAATAAATAAAACTAAGCCATATTTCTGGTCATTCTCTCTCAGGATCAATGGATGAACCACTTTTTGTCAATAAAATTAAGTATATTTAAAATGTTGGTCTGCCCCCCATTTAATTGGCAGTAGTTTTTAACCACAAATATGACTAAATGTATATTTACTTCAAAATTCAAAAAACGAAATAATAATACAATCGAATGATGGTATATCAGATTTCTTTTGTACTAATGTGGATTGTATTTTGGAAAAAATATGCACATTATTTATGGAAAAATGTATATTTTTTACAGAATATGCACATTAATTGTATTTAGTTAAAAATAAGTATTTATTTATTTATTTTTTCAAATAGGTGTTTCAAAAATGTATTGACTCAGGTTGAATACTTATCTAATCACAGTATATATATATATATTAGTTAGAGATGCACGATATATCGGTGAGCATATCAGAATCAGCCAATATTAGCCAATGTCTAGTTTAACGCCGATGTGCAAAACCGATGTCAAAGCTGACATGCATACCTATATAAGTAGATGACGTAATGACGCCACGAAAAAAACAGCACTACACAGAACAAAAGCAGAAAAATACTAAGCGCACTTCCAACAACTAAACAAGTTCAAGTCAAGCAGTCATTTAAAAGAGTAAGAACATTTCAGCGAGACAACTCAAAGGCGAAATCCATTAACGGCAAGATAATGGAATTCATTGCCCTTGACAATCAACCATTCTCTGTCGTGGATGATGTTGGCTTTCGCCGACTGATCGAGCCCCGGTACACACTATTTTTCAGATGTTGCCCTACCGGAGTTACACAGTATTGTTTAAACGTACATCTATGAGCTACTTGCTATGGGCGTCACTGCTATTAGCTCCACAACTGACATTTGAGAAATGACTTAAATTTGGACCAGCAATGTCAGCCCCATGAGCATGCCTAGTCTGACAGCACAGTGGGTCGACGAGGATTTCCTACTGAGGAAAGCCGTATTGCATGCTCAAGAATGTGTCGGTTCTCATACCGCTGCTGCCATTTGAGAACATGTTTGAAACTTGAAAACATGAACACATTAGCTAACTCCATTCGAACAACTGACTCGAGAAATAAGCTCATCAACTGCGTCCGCAGCAGATGTGATACCCTCTGTCATGGCATTGAAACACCTGCTCAACAAAACTGCCGACACAGCTCGTGGAGTTAAAACTTACAAAAGTACTCGAGGCTGTGAACAAGCGAGTCGGTGAAATTATCTCTGAGCCTCTTTACGGTGTCGCCACCATGCTCAATGCTAGGTACAAAGACCGCTACTTCGATGCAGACAAGAAACAGGGTTTATGGTGAAATGTTACATACACAGCTGGGCAAGATGGAAACGGACACAGTGACAGTGCGCACCGAGGAAGAGAGGCCACGGACAGAAAACTTCATTGCTTGACAAGTATGATGAAATCCTGGTTGAGAATGAAACAACTGAACAAAATAACCATGAAACAGCACAGCAAGTAAGTGAAAGAAATAGGTTTTGATTATGTTTAACTGGTAATGAGGACATATGTAAATGCCAACAAAATAACTTTTTGGTCAGTGTGGTGTGTATCCTTTATTTAACTAGACAATTCAGTTAAGAACAAATTCTTATTTACAATGACGTCCTACCCCGGCCAAACCTGGACGACACTGGGCCAATTATGCGCCGCCCTATGGGACTCCCAATCACGGCCGGATGTGATACAGCCTGGATTCGAACCAGGGACTGTAGCGACACCTCTTGCACTGAGGTGCAGTGCCTTAGACCGCTGCGTCCATGTTATGTGTTAACTATTTAATTGTACTAGAATGCTTAAAAAATATTGGTTATCGGTATCGTTTTTTGGGGCACGGAAAATATCGGATATCGGTGCATCCCGATATGTGTTTAATTTTTCATTAATGTTGATTAGATTTTTTTCCTACTTTGACATTGCGCATGTTGGATCTCTTCCACTGATTCATCCACGACTATAGCAACACATCAACAATACATAGGCCTATATCCAGCTATATCCCTCTTATTACAAATGAGACTCATTATAAATGGGAGTTGAGTGGTACAGAATAAAAGTGCAATTTAGCTGACAAATGCATGTCGTAAGGGATAATAATATTGGCCCCTGGCTGTCAGTCGGGTGGTAAGGGTAGGCAACAACATATCTGCCACACTGATCCTCTACAAACTATCATGGTCCAAACACACCAAGAAAGTCGTGAAGAGGGCACGACAACGCCTTTTCCCCCTCAGGAGACTGAAAAGATTTGGCATGGGTCCCCAGATCCTCAAAAGGTTCTACAGCTGCACCATCAAGAGCATCCTGACAGGTTGCATCACCGACCTAGTATGGCAACTGCTCAGCATCAGACTGTAAGGTGCTACAAAGGGTAGTGCGTACAGCCCAGTACATCACTGGGCCAAGCTTCCTGCTATCCAGGACATATATACTAGGCAGTGTCAGAGGAAAGCCACAAAAAATTGTCAAAGACTCCAGTTACCCAAGTCATAGACTGTTCTCTCTGTCACCGTACGGCAAGCGGTACAGGAGCGCCAAGTCTAGGTCCAAAAGGCTCCTTAACAGCTTCTACCCCCAAGCCATAAGACTGCTGAACAATTCATCAAATGACCACCCGGCCTATTTGCATTGACATCCCCCCCTTTGTTTTTACACTGCTGCTACTCGCTGTTTATTACCTATGCGTAGTCACTTTACCCCTACCTACATTAACACATTTCCTCGACTAACCTGTACCCCTGCACATTGACTTGGTACCGGTACCCCCTGTATATAGCCTCATTATTGTTATATAATTGTGTTACTTTAAATAAAATTTTACTTTAGTTTATTTAGTAAATATTTTCTTAACTCTATTTACTTAAAACTGCATTGTTGTTTAAGGGCTTGTAAATAAGCATTTCACGGTAAGGTCTACCTGTTGTATTCGGCGCATGTGACATATTTTTGATTTGATAACATTGGATAGATAGAAGTATGTGCACACATGGGTAGCATGTGACAACAGCAGGATCATATCAAGGATAGCGTCACAAATGAATACATAAATACCCATTGAATACATAAATACCCATTGAAGCTTGATGATGAGTTGATCAGCTGCTAAGGAAAAAACAAAAATGTGCCCCTCTTTGAGTCTCCAGGACCAGGACTGAGAACCACTGTTCTTCATCTGCAGGCAGGCTTTCACTGCTCTCTGTATCTGAGGACAGAAAACATCACAAGAAACAGACTTCATTATGCTCAAACTAGACAGAACTGAATATTATGTTACTATTAGCTCTGTCCTCACTTCTAGGGACTGGAACTACACAAAAGTACCTGCCCTATCCAGAAAAGCCTACTCTCTCACTTTGACAGCTGGGGTGGTTATCCTTTCACCCTCCTCAATGGCTGTTAGCTAGCTACCTACAAATGCATTTGGAGTTTGTTTTTTACAATGACAAATACAACAAAATAGATAGCTAATATGAAGTTAGGTAGCTGGTGATATTTAATTCAGCTAGCTAGCTATACAGTATGTAAAGTTGGCTAGATAGATAGCTAGCTACGTTAGCAGCTCATTTCAGTTAGCCTACACTGTAACTGGTTAGCTAAAAATACATTTACAAAAATACATTTTCGAAATGCATTTACTTGAATAGGTTCTCCTAGCCATGTGGACGATTGGAAACAGGGCAGCAAAGTTTGTTTGTCACCAGAGCGGTTTAGAGCATATTACTATTTACCTGTGAATAAATTCATGAAATGGAGAATGGATTAATCTATTTACATATTTAATAACCAGACCTTCATACAAACGTACTATGCTGAATTCTTGACCCCCAATCGAACGTGCCGCTATATGCTGCGGGCACACCCACAAGCGTTTGCTGCTACGCGTCTTTATTCCAGGGAAGGGAGGATTAGGGAAGGGGGGACAAGGAAGGGGGGGGATGGTTTAAAGGGAGTCTTCTGTGTGGGGAACGACCAATTGATGAGTTTCCCTGTGGATCCTGCTTTTTGTTACACATCCATGGGCTTATCAACACTAAATATAACCATTTTATCATCAATAAACATTCCTTTCTGAAAAACAAATGTCAACGCTAGCTATTCTCTCATGGAATTTGAAACGGATACATTTTCCTATCAAACGGTCTAGCTGTCTTGATATTCTAGCAAGAAACCATATTGATATAGCAACGCTCCAAGAAACACACCTGCTCTATAAGGACTCACATAGAATGCAGAACCATTTGTACAAACTGTCTGCTTTTTCATCAGCCCCAAACAAATCTAAAGGTGTAATCATAATGATACATAAACTCAAAATCCCCATTTTGGGTAAAGACCCAGACTTAAGAAGGCAGAATCACTTTCCATAAATGTATCCATAATGGAAAGAAACAATTTATTAATGTGTACACTCCCCCGCCCCCCAAAAAATGTGTACGCTCCAAATTCATATGATCTAACGTTTTTTGATTGCCTGAACAGCATATTGTTAGATATAACATAATTCCATCTGATTATCCTACATTCTGTGATCAATTTAAAATTGAACCAAATTAATTAATAATGATCAATACCAATTCACTTGGTGACCCCCGATTCTATGGGATGCCATCAAAGGTTTTCTAAAAAAAATATGATGTAACTGCATTTGCATCGGTGTTGAATAAATCACAATGAAAGAAAACGTCAGAATTGGAAATGTTAACTGCATTAGAGCGTTCTCAACACAAACTATTTTCAGACCAGGTAGCGATGACTATTTCCAAAGTCAAGACAGAACTTCATTTATTGATAAAAGTGGGTTTGTTAAAAATCGTTTATCCTCGGATAACCTCCGTCGACTATTACAGAGCCTTCAGAAAGTATTCACACCCCTTGACTTATTCCACATTTTGTTGTTACAGCCTGAATTTAAAATGGATTAAATTTAGATTTTTTATCACTGGCCGACACACAATACCCCATAATATCAAAATGGAATTATGTTGTTTGACATTTTTACAACTTAATTAAACATGAAAAGCTGAAATGTCTTGGGTCAATAAGTATTTTGTTATGTCAATCCTAAATAACTACAGGAGTAAAAATATGCTTAACAAGTCACATAATAAGTTGCATGGACTCACTCTGTGTGCAATAATGGTGTTTAACATGATTTTTGAATGACTACCCCATCTCTGTACCCCACACATACAATTATCTGTAAGGTCTCTCAGTCGAACAGTGAATTTCCAGCACAGATTCACTGGGCATTCCCAAAACATATGTATATAGATCCCGACTGATTCAAGAGGGCAACAGTTTACAAAGATTATCGCCAGAGAGTTTCATCTGGAAGCGGCTATATGGTGTATCAAAACATTTGTGAATACATTTTAAATGAATCAACTGGTGAGATGTTTTTTGATGAGAAAACATTGTTCCAAATCACCTAACAGTTCAACTGTTCTCCAAAACCTATTAGTTCTCTGTTCCAGATGGAAGTGGCCGCAGGTGAACACTTGTCGATCGAGTAGAGTTTGGAGTAGAGAGTGGAGACCAGGCCAACAGACTGGGAGATTATATGATTCTTTGAAGTCTTGAAAAGTTTGAAGACCTGAATTGTCAAAGATGTCACTGAGGATGAAAATATTTCTACTAGACCATTGATTGAAAAACAAAGTGGTTTGAGCCCGATAAGTTTAGGTTATTGTCCATAATGGAGAATGGCTGTGAAAAGGGAATGAGATCATGAGATGTCTGTTGGCCTGTCTCCACACCTTAACTGCATTAGCAATTAATGGACCCATTCGGAGATGTATAGATTTTTGTATACATACAGAGAATAAGAGGCATTGTAGCCTAATGTTTTTTTTTTAAATCTATGGGTATTTTCTGTTGAAAACAATTACCATTTGTCTTTAATGCAGTGTTTGATCTAAATGTCAGAAACTATCAAGTGGAATGGTTACTTTCTATGTTATAGAGTGGAATGGTTTTTCTGCTGGTGTATCCTGAGGTAGCAGCTCTCCGAGAAACTCTTTCCGCAGTGCGTACAGGTGAACGACCTTTCTTCCGTGTGGGCCTTCAGGTGCATCTTCAGCTGGTGCTGGCGGGAAAACCTCTTCTCACACTGGGGGCAGCTGTAGGGTTTCTCCCCTGTGTGGACCCTCTGGTGCCTCTTCAGGTTGCAAGCCTGGGCGAAGCGCATGTGACACTGGGTACAGCTGAAGGGTTTCACCCCTGTGTGGATCCTCTGGTGGATCTCCACCTTCTGGGAGCAGCTGAAGCCTTTGTTACAGAACATGCAGAGGAACGGTTTGTCTTTATTATTGCCCGATGTGGCTCCCCCTCCCTGCGTCTTGGCACTTTGGTCTTTTGAGTTCAATACCTGATCGAAAAGGACGGAGCCCTGTGAATCGAAAGGCCCCAATGACGTGGACACTGGGTCACGATCCCTGAACACATGTAAAGGGGAGTGAGTGTCGACATTTAGATTTGTCTCTAAGCTTCCCCTGTAATCTAAGAAATCTCTGCCATGTGACTGTCCATCTCCTAGGTGACTATCTGCATTCCATGTAGGAGGAGCATCGCCCTCCACTTTCACAGTCACCTCATCTACCACTATAACCTCCCCTTTCTTATCTAGGCACCCTTCAGAGTATACACTACTACTGTACCGGTTCCAGTCCCCTCTAAACAGATCAGTCTGTGTCTCTAAACCCAAGGATATGTGGCCAGGGTCCATCTCTGTAGCGTAAGAACAAGGCAGATCATCAATGCCAGTGTAGAATGCATCACCATCTCCATGGGAATTAACCGTCCTCTGGCTCTGGTGAAATACTGGTAAGTACTCTGTGCCAGGAGCAGGAGGACAGCCCAGTGGCCCCAGCCCCAGTCTCTCTGGGTCTGATCCTAAAGTCTCTAACTTGAGGGCGTCGTTCAGCGTTCCACTGACCTCCGTGATGCTGCGTCGGGTCCTGGCCTGGGGCGCAGCGGCATTGGCAAGGTCCTCCGTGACTAAAGGGGGTGCCACTCCAGCCGCTGCTCCAGTCTGGATGTCTCTGTTGTGTCTAGGGTCCTCTCCTTCATTCCTCTCCTGCTTGACCCCAGCACCTGCAGCATCTGCATTTGCAGACTGACAAGCAGAGAGGAGGTTATTACCGGTACTTGAGTTGAATTGGACAACAATATTGTAGAGAATTCTCACAAGCTCCCCTATGGCAGATAAATAAGGATGTACAGTACATGTAAGCAAATTAATAGCTGGGGGAGCTTTTCTGAAATAAACGTGTCACATTTTACGTACTGTAATTTTTTATGTTACACTATGACACTAACCTCTATCACAATAACATGCTGGGTTGAGGTTCCACTCCCCTCATCTATAGCTATGGGTTGGTCATCTCTCCACACGTTGTGTCCCGCTGGCTTCACAAAGCTCCTGTGGCCTCCAGTGAGATGTCCTTCACCTAAGAAAGTGATTGGGGCAAAAGGGGTGGTTAAGTTAGGTACTTTCAATGCTCAACACTATGTTGTACACTCTTGACACTGTCTACAATTGGCAAAGTAAAATGTATCATAACTTCTTGATATACTATTTATTGATTGATTGATGTCCCATGCATCACATTCTTTGTATTGAGTATGATAATAGGACACTCAGTAAATCAAGAATCTGGTTAGAATATTATGTCTTTGTGCAAGAATAATTTGTTCTTAATTTACCTGCCTGGTAAAATAAATATAATTAATGAGGGAAAGTATTGTATTCTATCTAAAAACTGACCAAGACTCAATTCTGGGTAACACATCTGAACACATGCGCATTCGGGAACCGGGCGATAGGCCCCGCAGTCTCTGCCTTCTGCAAAATGTACCTCTTGCCATTCCTCTGTATCGGTCGAGGATCTTGACACTACTGGGACGACTGGCGACGACGTGCTGTCGCAATGTTCTCTCTGCGCGCTCCCGTGCCACCTTCAATTCCAGTAGTTGTAGTTTCCTCCGCAATCCCCTGTTGTCTTTCTGGCTTTGAGTCATTTCCAAACGAAACACTGCATAGTCGTCGTCTACGAGTTTACAGATCTCTGCCACGGCTGAATTCGCTAGCATCTCCATAATGGAGGCTATTTGATTGTGAAAAACCATGCAGTTAGCCATTGTTAGCTAACTATACCTAGATAACATCTATCAACCAAGTCCTGTCTTCAATTCGTATGCGATGCTGTTAATTTAATTAGTAATATTTAGAGTTACATCGTGTTAATAAACGTATAAATAACAGCAATAAAAAAAGCTAACGTATAAATTGTTTTTGGTCATTGCTAACTTCCGTTTACACGGAAGAGAAAGGACGTTTTTGGCGTCATAGCTCATAGGGTGTGGCTAAATGAAAAGGATACGGTTATGTTCTATGAACTACGGTAATGCTACATCAAACCAACGAGTCATGATTTGTCGTTGCTATCTGGAATCCTTGGGACGTCGGCCACCCTACCCTTACCCATTTTAATTTTCAACTTCAATGGGGAAGGGACGTCCCAAAGATTCCAGATAGCAATGACCATTCATGATCATTTTCTTGGAAGCTCAGCGCAGCATTGGTTAGAAAAATTACCGTAAATGATCAAAAATAATGTCTCGCTCTATCCCATCGGTGGCAAGGACAGAAACCTATAGGTTTCAAGGAAGCCAACGAAACTAAGACCAATTTTAAATTTAAATAATAAACAAGCAAATAAAAGTAAAAGATATCAAACGGACAGCACGATTCCTCATTAACAGATTTGATCACCGTAGTAAAGGAACAGGTACCACTGTTTAAAAGGTGTTATAAAAAGAGGGGGACATATTTCATAGGCAAAACCAAATTCGGAGAAATGTTGTGTTACACTTCAATGACAGTGTTTTGGCTATGCCAGCACACCAAACAACAAGTCTGTGTATTGTGTGAGAATGTAAGCGTACCTTGAGCCCTATACTACATGGTTTGAGGAGTTAGCGAGGTAACTGGTCAACTCTTGAGTTCCATTCGGGATAACAGGTACAACGAAAGTGGCTCACCTTTTAGCCAGGTACATTTCTATGGCAACGACTCCTTCAGAATTAACCTGTTCCCGGGCAGGCTAACTCAGGGCTAACTCCATTTATGCTGAATGAAGAGCCTGAGCTGCGAGTTGAGCACCAATTAACTTTTATTTCCCACCTCTCACAAAGATTGCGTCAGCATCCCATCATTTGAGGAATATGACAGAATAAATATTTTATTAATAAAAAATGTTTTTGTAAAAAAAATGTTTTTTTATATGATTGGTATTATAACATTACACATATAGTAATGACAATATATTTGAAACTTCACGCACAGTTAAACTTGTGTTTGATTTAATACAATTATTTGTATTGATAGAAGTGAGAAGGTCGCAGTTGTAAATGAGAACTTGTTCTCAACTGGCCTACTGGTTAAATAAAGGTGAAATATACATATTTTTTAAATGAACGATTAAGTAATAAAATAAAGACGGCACATCAACAAGCTTATTTCGCACCGTGGCCTGCCGAATTTGCAAGATAACTTTTCTTTCATTTTGATTTAGGCACACATTAAAATGTGCGACATGCACGCGCAGTTACAAGCCTGCTAGAGTCAGCAGCAGGCGGACGAGCAATATCAACTGTCGTAGTATGGATGGAGCCTGAGCTGAAGTGTGAAGCTAACTGAAGCAGGCTAGCTTTAGAAAACATTGATTAGATCTAGCTTCAATCATAGCATACCCCTCAGATGCTCAACTGAGGGACTTAGTAATACAAAAAAAACTCCCCCAATACTTGCCCCCAATACACTTCACATGATAACTATAATAAGGTTCCCAGATATCCACTCTGTATATCTCAAACCACACTGCTACGATTTCTCCCCGTTTTGGACACAGGCTGATAAGGCTAGTCAGGCAGAAGCTCTTGTAACATAGTTTGCACTTGAAGGGCCTTTCCTTGGTGTGAACGCCTCTTCACATACTTCGCCTCAGTGAAGGCTTCCCACGTGCACGGCTTGTCGACGTCGATCCCAATACTTGGCCTACCACGTTGTGAGGTGATAGAAGCAGGAGCCAGTCTTTGAGCTCCCTCCTTGAACTCTAGCCATTGTTATTGGGATTGTGTGATGGAAATTTGTCTTCTGCTTTTATCCAACCCCTGATATACACACACACACACATACATACAAACACATTAAGTTGTAGAGGCTGGAGCAGAGAGCAGCCGCAGTGCACCGTCCAATGAGCAGTTTAGGGGGTTAAGTTCCTTGCTCAAGGAAACATCAGTGGTAGGTGGCACCTGAGATATTGATGCCGGCAACCGGACTCCCTGCCAGATGTGTTCTGTGTGGTTCGGTCCCGGTTCTGACTCTGGAAGGAAGAGTGATGGCTTCTGATCCATGGTCGTGATCCGGGGAAAGTCTTTGTGACCAGCCATCTCAGAGGTCCACTCTCTCCCACAAGTAACACTGGATATCAGCAGGTCTTCATGGACTGCAGACAAAGATTGTGCAGAAAACTATAAAGGTTTATTACATTTGCGTTTTAGTAATTTAGTAGATGCTTTGATACAGAAAGGGGCACATCAACAGGTTTTTCCACCTAGTCAGCTCGGGTATTCAAACCAGCAACCTTTTGATTACTGGCCCAACTCTCTTAACCGCTAGGCTACCTGAAAAAACTATTTCCTGTACACACAGAAACATTACATAATATTATAAAATGTTAGTCACAGTCGAGCCCATCTCTAACAGTGTGATTCCTAACAATATGGAGCCATTGGAGTTTATTTAAAAAAATGGTCATAAGTGTTTTCAAGAATTATTACATACAAACACATTTTGTACATTTCATGTAGGCCTTACAATAGAATGAAAACAAGATGCAAAAAATCAGGCAATGTTGTAGAATAACTATGGTTATTTAATCATGTAATCAGTGATTCATTTGTAAATCGGGAGGTGCCGGAACAAAAAGTATGCACGAGAGGCGAGTGACCTGGGGAGCTCTGAGTTACCGGTACGCATTAAATGCTAATTGGGGTAAGTATGTGATGCTGTGCAGTTAAATTAGTCATATTTTGAGTTCCAGGGTGTTCATAAAAGTCTAAATAACAACACCAATGTGGAAATTGCTCTTGGTCACTGTTCAATGAAAAACGTACTCGCGCTGTTCTTTGAAATAAGATACTGCTTATAACATCACACATCAAATGATGTGTTATCACTGTCTTTAAAGCTGAGAGCACACTCGTTTAGAAAGAAAAGTGTTTTAGCAACTCTCATAAAAATAAGTATTCACAATCCAATTTCAAATAGCAAGTTAACAAAGGGTTAATGAGAGGTATGTGGATAATTACCCTCTTACCCCAAGACACTTAACATAATAACTATAATATTTAAGCTAAAGAATAGTTCCCAGACATCCCCTGCATACATCTCAAGCCGCACTGCTACGATTTCTCCCCATTGTGGACACTCCTATGTCTGATCAGGTTAGTCAGGAAGGAAAATCTCTTGTAACATAATTTGCACTTGAAGAGCTTGTTCTTGGTGTGAACGGCCTAGTGCCTCTTCACATAGTTCGCATGAGCGAAGCGCTTCTCACATGTGGGGCAGGCGTACGTCTTGCCGGCGTCCGTCCTAATGCTAGGCCTCACACGCTCTGACCCAGTGACACCAGAGGTAGAAGCAGGAACCACCACCCTCAGGTGGTTAGTCTTTGAGTTCCCCCCTTGACCTCTAGTCATTGTTTGGGTGTTGTTGGGATTGTGTGCCGTGTTATAGGCTAGGTACCTCTCGTGGTGAACGCCCATCCTGACCCTGTCTGTATTGGTGGGGTAACCATGAGGTAACTGAGGAACGCTAGACCCAGGTCCAGGCTTTCTATGAACCCAGTCACCAGGCATTAGGTGAGATCCTGAAGGGGAAGACAGACTTCCTGTTAGACTCCCACCAGGGGGGTCTCCCACTGTGAAGGCTGAAGCGCAGGGTGACCTGCTCTGTTCATCATGGATATTGTGGTGTTTGTATCATAGGAACAGGAGGGTCTATCTCTATCAGCCCCAGGCCCTGCTCCATCCCTGCACTGAGACTGTGAAGAGAAGGATCTGGGCTGCAGACTGGATCCCTGACTGGGGCCTCTGTCTCTCTGATGACCACCAGGCTGAGGTTGTTCAGTCCACCTGTCCACTGGTTGTGTTCTGTGTGGTGGTGGAGTCTCTGTCCCTCACGATTGGGTCCTGGGTCTGACTTGGGAAGGAAGAGAGATGGCTCCTGATCCAGGGTCCTGATCCCGGACCAGGATTTGTGATCAGCAGCTTCAGAAGTCCAATCTCTCCCACCAGCAACACCGATATCAGCAGGTCTTCATGGACTGCAGACTGCAAATAAAGATGATACTTTTCTGTACAAAGGTTTATATAAGAAACTCTTTGCTGTACACACAGAAACATTACATGACACGATATTATAACATATTAAACACAGTCAAGCCAATCTATAACACTGTGATTCATGTACCTAACAATATGTAGCCATTGGAATTTATTATAAAACATAAAATGCTCCATACAGTGAATCTGTAAAGTATTCAGACCCTTAACTTTTCCCACATTGTTAAGTTACAGCCTTATTCTAAAATTGATTACGTTTTTTCCCCCTACAATCTACACACAATACCCCATAAAGACAAAGCAAAACATTTGTAAAAAATTTTAAATAGAAAAATATAACTGAAATATCAAATTTACATAAGCATTCAGACTAGTACTTTGTTGAAGCACCTTTGGCAGCGATTACAGCCTTGAGTCTTCTTGGGTATGACACTACAAGCTTGGCACACCTGTATTTGGTGTGTATTCTTCTCTGCAGATCCTCCAGATCTTTCAGATCAATGGAAACAGGATGCACCTGACCTCAATTTCGAGTCTAACAGCAAATGGTCTGAATACTTATGTAAATAAGGTAATTCTGTTTTGAATATTTTTTTATAAATGTGCAAAAATGACTAAAACCTGTTTTCGCTTTGTCATTATGGGCTATTGTGTGTAGATTGATAAGGGGAAAAAAACAACTTCATCCATTTTAGAATAAGGTTGTAACTTAAAATGTGGAAAAAGTCAAGTGGTCTGAATACTTTCTGAATGCACTGTATGATGTTTTGGTTCGACTGAGATGAGGGAAACTCAGTCCCAGAATGTTTTATTTTACAAATCAGTCAGCACACAGTCAATTTAGTCTTTAATTTGACCAAAACTGTCATACACTCTCACACGGGACTTAAACACATCTCCACTACTACATAAATCATTTTTTAGAATACTTTGGAAAAGGTTCAACACTACACACATCTTCACTACTTTATGTCAAGTAAACATGAATTAAGGCACTATCTCACTATGAAACACCATCAACCTAAAGGGAATTAGTTGTCACTTCATCAGTGAAGCATTTTTACAGACACCATCACACCAACCATCACCTCATCATACTAATTCTTTCCTCATGTCACCTCATCCAGTTCCCTACGATATCCAAAACCAACAGAATTAACTACCAACAAACTACACTGAACAAAAATATAAACACACATGTAAAGTGTTGGTTCCATGTTTCATGAGCTGAAATAAAAGATCCCAGAAATGTTCCATACTCACAAAAAGCTTATTTCACTCAAATGTTGTGCACAAATTTGTTTACATCCCTGTTAGTGAGCATTCCTCCTTTGCCAAGATAATCCATCCACCTGACAGGTGTGGCATTTCAAGAAGCTGATTAAACAGCATGATCATTACACAGGTGCACCTTTTGCTGGGGACAGTAAAAGGCCACTCTAAAATGTGCAGTTTTGTCTCACAACACAAAGCCACAGATATCTCACGTTTTGAGGGAGGATACAATTGGCATGCTGACTGCAGGAATGTCCACCAGAGACGTTGCCAGATAATTTAATGTTAATTTCTCTACCATAAGCTGCTTCCAATCTCGTTTTAGAGAATTTGGCTGTATCCAACTGGCCTCAACCAGACCACGTGTAACGACGCCAGCCCTCCACATCCAGCTTTTCCACCTGCGGGATCGTCAGAGACCAGCCACCCGGACAGCTGATGAAACTAAGTATTTCTGTCTGTAATAAAGCCCTTTTGTGAGGATAAACTCGTTCTGATTGGCTGGGCCTGGCACCCCAGAGGATTAGCCTGGCTCCCAGGTGGGGGGGCCTATGCCCTCCCAGGCCCACCCATGGTTGCACCCCTGCCCAGCCATGTGAAATCCATAGATTAGGGCCTGATGAATTCATTGCAATTGACTGATTTCCTTATATAAACTGTAACTTACCCAATTGTTGCATGATGCATTTATATTTTTGTTCAGTATAACTAGTACATACATTTCACTATACATGGGCCGCGTGCATTTTCTGCTGGTGTATCCTGAGGTAGCTCCTATCTGAGAACACAGGCAAATGGCCTCTCTCCTGTGTAGATCTTCAGGGGCATCTTCAGCTGGTGCTGGTGGGAGAACCTCTTCTCACACTTGGGGTAATTGTATGATTTCTCCCCTGGGTGGACCCTCTTCAGGTTGGATGAGTCTGAGAAACTGGCCCGGCACAGGTGGCAGCTGAACGATTTCTCCCCTGTGTGCAACCTCTGGTGGATCTCCACCTGTTTGGGGAAACTGAAGGCTTTACCACAGAATGAAAACTGTAAGAGCTTCTCTTTGGCGTCACCACCTTTACTTATTCTGTCTCTACTACTGTCATTTGTCAATGGGCTTGTGTAGCCATTTAGAGTTGAGGCACTGGCATTGTCTGAGTTCTGGATAAACATAAGGAGAGTGTGAGGAGGTCGTGTGTGTCTGTGTTGTCACAGGATCCATGTTCCAGTTGATAGATCCTATAGAAGGCAGGCTGAAGGCAGCACCTGTTAGAGGGTCAACCTCATGCGCCATCACTCTGTCTGAAACACAATTATAGGAGCAGGACAGAGCATTGCTAGCTGAGTCTGTGTCTGTTCTCACCCGCCGCATACGGACACTTCCCTGTCCCTGCAGACCAAATCTATGCCTAGCCCTGGTCTCAGCCAGTCTGTTGTCATGGACAGTAAGTCCGGATGTTGATTTGTGTTCGACTGTCTGTTTCTGGTTGTGGTTAACGGTGTTGTTCCTCGGCCCAGAGTTGAGGACACTGTCCCATCCACTGACCTCCACTATGTCGCCTCTGGTCATGGCCTGCTCGGTTATGTTGTCCCCTGGGCCCTTGGCTGCACCCGTCTGGGAATCCAAGATGGCTTCCCAGTCTCATCTGTTAGCCTCCAGCCAACCACCTACAGGAAAATGTTACTGTCCAGACTTAACAAACATGACACATGGATAGACTTTTAGACATGGATTTTTCGTGTGTTATTTGCCTGGTGATGTCTGACTTATGTTGAGATATACTGAGTGTACAAAACATTAGGAATACCTTCCTAATTTTAAGTGCCACCCCCATTTCCCTTCAGAACAGCCACAATTCGTTGAGGCATGGACTCTACAAGGTGTCGAAAGCATTCCACAGGGATGCTGGCCCATGTTGACGCCAATGTTGTGTCAAGTTGGCTGGATGTCCTGTGGGTGGTGGACCATTCTTGATACACTCAGGAAACCGTTGAGCATGAAAAACCCAGCAGTGTTGCAGTTCTTGACACACTCAAACCGGTGCGCCTGGCACCTACTACCATAACCTGTTCAAAGGCACTTAAATATTTTGTCTTACTCACCCTCTGAATGGCACACATACACAATCCATGTCTCAATTGCCTCAAGGCTTAAAAAGAAACTTCTTTAACCTGTCTCCTCCCTTTATCTACATGGATTAAAGTGGATATAACAGGTGACATCAATAAGGGATCATAACTTTCACCTGGTCAGTCTATATCATGGATATCAAGGTATATCATGGATATCAAGGTGTTCCTAATGATTTGTACACTTGGTGTACACATTTCATTTTTGTATTTTATACAAATTGTATTGATATTGTTTAACAAATGAAGAACTCATATTGTTTCATATGTGTTTAATAGAAAAATAATAGCCAGGCGCATTAGTATTCCCATTGAAGATCTATTACTGTATGCAGGCTACTGTATATGCATTTCTCCCTTACCTTGCTCCCCCATCTTTAGTCCACTCAGCAGATCAATGCTCTCTGGTTCATCTTATATTGTCTCCTCTTTGACAAGCAGCAGATCAGGCTTCCCATCCTCCATGTCTACTGACTGTAAGAGGTACAGAGTGAGAGGATGTTGGATCAAGAAATCTGATATGAGTACCCTGCTATGGAGCATCTTCTGATTGGGCAATGAGGGATTGCTATGAGTACTATGCAAACGTGTTAGTTAATTTGATTACTTGACACTCTTTAAAGGGATACTTTGTGATTTCCTCAGAGTCAGGTTAACCTGTGGATACCATTTTTACCTCTCTGCGTCCAGTATGCAGGAAGTTAGAGGCAATTTCGCAAGCCAGCTTAGCGCAAAGACTGGAAGTCTTCAGGTACAGCTAGCATGTCAAGTAATCAAATCAACGAATAATTCAAAGGCATCGTCCCACACTTAAAATAAAATTAATCAAGACCTGGGCACCTAGTCTCAGAGTACGAGTGCTAATCTAGGATCTTTCCAAATAGAAAATGCAAAACTGCTCCTAGATCAGCAAACCTACTCTGACACATTTTGTGGATACGGGTCCTGACCTAATACCATTCAGACAGTAGTTTCCGTTGGCTCACCTCAGGGAGACTGTGTGTGGTCCTGTGCTGCTCAGCTGGTTCCTCTGTGAGTTCAGGAGGAGTTGTAGTCTGGTTTTCTTCCATGACCATGTTCCCCTCAGTGTTCCCCAGACCCTCATCACACGCCCCCTCCTTCATCCGCAGCACCTCTGGACCCTCCTCCTCCTGGAAGAGAGACGTGATGCAGATTACACAGACATACACTCCCTCAGGTACGTATACACACAGATAATAAACACACTTTCAACATGGAGTCTTTACCCATCCCCTCCTATACTGTAGTTACAGAATGACTTCATTGTTGTTAAACCCATCATGGTGGACATAAATATGTTGTTGTGGGTAAAAACAAGTCAGCAATGATAAGTCAAAAGTCATCAGACAAACCTGACAAACAATTTGATGTGTACAGTAGGTGTTTGTTAGTGTGTGGGTATGTGTAGGTATATTTAGTAAGTGTATATTGGTTATAAAGCACTGTTGTATGTATGCAGAATAGGGTGAGATCGGATGCATGCTTACTAAAGAAAGTCTCAATGAAAGTCTTAGAATGAAAAGTCACATTTTGTGTTTATTAAACATAAACAAGTGTTAAATATATAATATGAAAACCACACATACACATCAACAAAAACATCTGCATTCATTCAAGTGTCTTGGGGGGAAAAAATTAAGTTGTTGAAAGGAAGCAATAAAAAGGCATTTGTGAAATTCATATAGCCTACACAGTACAAACACAATATGTAACAGACTTTTTAGGCGTATATATCACACAATTTCTGGATGCAATATTCTACCCAGTAATATTGAACACTGAAATCTGTTACTCTCATTATTCCAAATTCATCTGTGGATCTTTTCTTCAGACAACAATGACAATAAATCTTTGTCTTTAATGCAGGGTTTGATCTAAAAGTCAGAAGCTGTCGGGTGGAATTTTTACTTTCTATGTTATACAGTGGAATGGTTTTTCTGCTGGTGTGTCCTGAGGCAACCCCTCTCTGAGAACCTCCTCCTGCAGTGCATACAGGCGAAGGGCCTCTCTCCCGTGTGGACCCTCTGGTGCCTCTTCAGGTCACCAGCCTGGGCGAAGCGCATGTGACACTGGGTACAGCTGAAGGGTTTCTCTCCTGTGTGGACCCTATGATGCCTCTTCAGGGTGCCAGCTTGGGTGAAGCACATGTGACACTGGGTACAGCTGAAGGGTTTCACCCCTGTGTGGATCCTCTGGTGGACCTCCACCTTCTGGAGGCAGCTGAAGCCTTTGTTACAGAACATGCAGAGGAACCGTTTATCTTTACTATTGCCTGATGTGGCTCCCCCACCCTGAGTCTGGGCTCTAGCCCTGTCGTTTGAGTTTAATACCTGATCGAAAAGGATGCGTCCGTGTGAATCGGAAGGTGCCATCGACTTAGACACTGGGTCGCGATCCCTGAACGCATGTAAAGGGGAGTTGGTTGCGACATTTAGATTAGTCTCTAAGCTTTCCCTATAGTCTACGAAGTCACTGGTGTTGCCCTGCGAGTGTCCTTCTAACCGAGTCTCGTCTGCATTCCATGTCAGAGGAATGTCGCCCTCCACTTTTACCTCATCTACGACCAGACCCTCCCCTTTCTTATCTAGTAACCCTTCAGAGTATACACTACTACTGTACCGGTTCCAGTCCCCTCTAGACAGATCAATGTGTAACCCTAAGCCCACAGGCATGTCACCAGGTATAATCTCTGTCCCTATAGAGTATGAACAGGATGGATCATTGCCAGTCTGTAACGTGTCACTTGGGTCTTGATGAGACAAAACTGTCCTCGGACTCGTGTTACCATAAAGTAAATGCTCTGAGTGGGGAGCAGGAGAACAACTCAGTCGACCCAGCCCCGTTAAAGTCTCGATATCGGTTTCTGACTTGAGGAAGACGTTCTGCGTTCCACTGACCTCCGTGATGCTGCGTTGGGTCCTGGGCTGTGCTGGGGTGGTGGTGGGGTCCTCTGTGGCTACAGGGGGCACTCCAGCTGCTCCAGTCTGGATGTCTCTGCTGTGCCGTGGGTCTTCTTCTCCTTCAGACCTCTCCAGCTTGACCCCAGGACCTGCTGCCTCTGCAGACTGACAAGAAGAAAGAAAGTTATTACCGGTACATGAGTTGAATTGGATAACAACGTCATAGGGAAGTCTAACAAACTCCCCTACGGCAGTTAAATTAGGATGTAAATGGAAGCAAGTGAATAGCTGAGGGGAGCCTTTCTGAAATAAACAGACCACATTTTATTTACAAAGTAACTAATTTTTAATGTGACACTATTACACTAACCTCTATCATGATAACATGCTGGGTTGAGGTTCCACTCCCCTCATCAACAGTGATTGGTTGGTCATCGCTCCATGTACTGTGTCCTGCTGGCATCACAAAGTTCCTGTGGCCTCCAGTAAGATGTCCTTCACCTGAGAGAGTGATTGGGGGTTATAAACTGGGTGGTTCGAGCTCTGAATGCTGATTGGCTGACAGCCATGGCATGTCAGACTGTATACCACAGGTATGGCAAAACATTTATTTTTACTTCTCTAATTACATTGGTAACCAGTTTATAATAGCAATAAGGCACCTCTGGGGTTTGTGGTATATGGCCAATATACCACGGCTAAGGGCTGTATCCAGACACTCCGTGTTGCATTGTCCATAAGAACAGCCCTTAGCACCATGGTATATTGGCCATATACCACATCCCCTCGGGCTTATTGCTTAATTAAAGAAGTGGTTAGGTTAGCTACTGTCAATGCTAAACGGTATATTATACACTATTGACACTGTCTAGAATTGGCAAGGATGTAAGGTAACACCTCGCATAACTTCTTGATATACTATTTATAGATCAATTGATGATGTTCTAGGCATCCTATTGTTTTCAATGTATAAATAATAGGAAATGCAGTAAATCAAGAACCTGGTTAGAATGTGATATGGTGTGTTTGTGCAAGATAGCTAAGTAATCAGGGGAATTATTTCATACTATCCAAGACCCAATTCTGGTTAACACATCTAAAGTTACACAAGTGCAGTCGGGAGACAGGCCGCGCAGCTCGGCCTTCTGCTAATTGTACCTCTTGCCATTCCTCTGTATCGGTCAATGATCTTGACACTAGGACGACTGGCGAGGACGCGCTCTCGCGTTGTCCTCTCTGCGCGCTCCCGTGATACCTTCAGTTCTATTAGCTGTAGTTTCCTCCGCAATGTCCTGTTTTCTTTCTGGCTTTGGGAAATTTCCAAACGAAACACTGCATAGTCGTCGTCTACGATTTTACAGATCTCTGCCACGGCTGCATTCGCTAGCACCTCCATGATGGAGGCTATTTGAGTGTGAAAAACCATACCGTTATCCTTGTTAACAGCTAACGTTACTAGCTAGCTAGCGTTACCTAACATCTATCAACCAAGTCTTGTCTCCAACGCAAATTAAAGACTATCTGGGGCAAGTATGTGATGGTATGCAGTTAAATTAGTCATAGTTTGAGTTTCATTGTGTTAATGAATCTAACAAAAACGCTAACGTGGAAATTGTTCTTGGTCAACGCTTACTTCCGTTTACTTCTTCTTCTTTGAGGTTTTATGGCGAACTACACGCAAATGGTTTACTGCCGCCACCAACTGGACAGGGGTGGGGGGGAAATCATAAAATCAATGTGAATTCCATTATGGGGATGGGAAAATAACATTATACAATACATTTACAAAACTACATTGCCATTTTGACCAATAAAAAACGAGTAGACATTCGAGTACAGCCTATGGCGGCTCAGTTTTGCTCCTCTCTCAATGACTTGCATTGAAAAAAATAATTTAATCCTAGAAAGTGTTCCGTTGCAGAAGTGAAGTCGATCTTTCTTGACTTCTTTTCAACTTGTGCAGTGCCATTTACTCCCATCGCTATAAAATCCACAAAATCCACTTTCTCCACATGAATAATTTCTGGGTCCTGCTGCTGGTATTAGGGCCTACTCAGGGTGCAGTGTAGGCCTAACGGTATTCACCACCATCGGACCTTCACAGATACTCAATCGTTCTCCTCTTCTGACAGCCTCTGCATAGGAGACTCTTAACTGCCCTGGTTTTGGCAACCTCTAACTCTAATTGGGCATTAAGGATGTTGCCTCATGTTCTACCACCACAGACACAACACTTTGCTCCTTGTCCATTCTCTTCTACTTTGCATGTGAAATGTCCTTTGGCTTCTCACCTCTGCAGACACTTCTTACATGTCCAAATATTTTACAGCAAGGACATTGTAAAGGACAATTTACAAAAACAGGCACAACTTTGAAGCAGGCTAGAATAACTAAGTACTTCTGGGCACAGAATTTTGGAATTCTTCAGAATAAGAGTCCTGTCTTGTACATTGTATAAATGAATAATTAAGGGTGAAAATGACCGAAAATGTGCACAATTGTCAGTATGTTTTATACTTATCATACAAAGAATCATTAAAAGTCTTTCTATAAGATGTGTGATTTATTTGTTTATTTTTTTCAAGCATAAATGGTTAACCAAATTTTTTTGTATGTATACTCCTATAATTTATTGCAGAATTGTCTTTACGTTGTGTCGCAGTAAAAGCGGGGTCCATTCTACTCAGGAGCACTTTTAGTTTCGATATCCACAGTTTACACCCAGAGGTGTATCGCTGCTTATTTTGCTGCCCTTAAAAAGTGGCCAATCAGCTTAAATCCAATAGTTTTTTATATTGGATATACTAATTGCACCATACACAATTTTCTGTATGTTGTGTTGCGGTAAATGCGGCGTCCATTCTACTCAGGAGCACTTTTAGTTTCTAAATCCACAGAGTTTGCACCCAGAGGAGCGTGGCTGTTCATTTTGCGGCACTTAACGTAGCAACGCGCATGCCCAGCCCACCTGAGGATCTGTCTTTTTCAGCAATCTATTTCCAGTGTTTTTATTTTTTATTTTTTTATTTCACCTTTATTTAACCAGGTAGGCTAGTTGAGAACAAGTTCTCATTTGCAACTGCGACCTGGCCAAGGAGGGAAATGAGAGATAGGAGAGGTTCATCTTAGGGACAGTTCCAAGAGGCAAGAATGGAAACGAACACCATGCAAGAGGCTACATAGAATTGGTGTGTGTCCTTTCCTCATTGAGTTGGTTCTGTCTTCCAAGCAGTCAGGTTGGAGTCTCTTTCTGCTCCTCTTTCTGTTCGTTGGCTTCAATGGTGTACATCCTCCTCTCATCTTCTTCCCCAAAGATCAACAAGGAAGCAATGGTGTGTCCTGTTAATCACTCTATTATTGATCTACTGGTGTCATGTGACAAAATGTTTAAATTGTGTTGAAATTGAATTAATTAAGCTATTAAGGCACGAGGGGTGTGGTATATGGCCAATATACACGGCTAAGGGCTGTTCTTGTGACATGCAACAGGAGTGCCTGATACAGCCCTTAGCCTTGGTATATTGGCCATATACCACAAACCCCGAGGTGCCTTATTCTATTTAAACTGGTTACATGTAATTAGAGAAGTAAAATAAATGTTTTGAATACCTGTGATATACACGTCTGACATACGCGGCTGTCAGCCAATCAGCATTAAGGCTCGAACCACCCAGTTTATAATAATACAATAAAACTGAGTGTTTTTCCCTATCTTGTAGCTGTCATAATATGGGTATGTTATGCTTTGCATTGCTAATGACAATGTATTACTGATCTAGCACATGTGACAAAATGTTTAACATCAAATTTTTATTGTTAAAATTGGAATTAGGTTCCCTAATATACAGTAAAACAAGTATTTTTTCCAATCTTTGGAGCTGGCACAGTATGGGCAATGTTATGCTTTGCCATGTTAATAACAATGGATTATTGATCTACTAGTGGTACACATAAAAAATATATACAAATCTACCAGCTATTTTTACAGGTTTATTTTTTACATAGGGTGCATCAAAGTTCACTGTGTATGAACTACTTTAAAAAAAATAATGTGGGATAGACAAAGAAAATTTGTTAAACAGTATTTATAATCTCTCTTTTAATGAAATAGAAAAAAAACATCAAGCTCATTAGATCTTGCTGTGAAGTATGTTCTGTGTTTTTCTGTCATGACCGTAAAACACATCTTGCTTAAAACAATTTAACATTTGCTCAACAGCACCACCGTTATGCTACTGCAGCCTCTCTCTACTTGTGATATCAAAGTAATTTTTTATAAGGCGCGAAATTATATCAACGATTAGGTATAATTTGATTCTGGAAGATTGAATACGTGTGCTTCAAACTGTTTTGCTTGGAATGATTTTGAAGCTATCGTCTCTTTCTGTGCATGAGCGTGCATCCGACCTCGGTGGTGCAATTGCGTGGATTCCCTGGTTACAGTTCGAGCTATTGTGTTCTCCTTTAAAAAATGTGGAAACTCGAAGTGCTCCTGAGAAGTATGGACCCCCCCCCCCCGTTACTGCGACACAATGTAACAGGAAATTATTTTATGCGCAATATATATGTGCCATTATGAAAGTACAAGTGCTCCTGAGTAGAATGGACACCTTTATTTACTGTGACACAATGCATAGGAAAATGTGTATGGTGCAATATGTACAGGTGCATTCGGAAAGTATTCAGACCCCACCTTTTTCCACATTTTGTTACGTTTACAACCTTGTACTAAAAATGGATAAAAAATGTTTTATCTACACACAATACCCCATAACGACAAAGCGAAACAGGTTTTAGAAATGTTTGCAAAGTAAATTTTTTTTTTTTTAAAACATACCTTATTTAAATAAGTATTCAGACCCTTTGCTATGAGATCGAAATTGAGCTCAGGTGTATCCTGTTTCCATTGATCATTGTTGAGATGTTTTTTACAACTTGATTGGAGTCCACTGGTAGTAAATTCAATTGATTTGGACATGATTTGGAAACGTGCACATCTGTCTATAAATAAGGTACCACAGTTGACAGTGCATGTAGAGCAAAAACCAAGCTATGAGGTCAGAGGAATTGTCCCGTAGAGCTCCGAGACAGGATTGTGTAGAGGCACAGATCTGCGGAAGGGTACCCAAAAATGTCTGCAGCATTGAAGGTCCCCAAGAACACAGTGGCCTCCATCATTCTTATTTGGTCCGGTCTGATGAAACCAAGATAGAACACTTTGGCCTGAATGCCAAGTGTCACGTCTGGAGGAACCCTGCACCATCCCTACGATGAAGCATGGTGGTGGCAGCATCATGCTGTGGGAGTGTTTTTCAGCGGCAGAGAGACTGGGAGACTAGTAAGATTGAGGGAAAGATGAAGTGGAGCAAAGGACAGAGAAGATCCTGCTCCAGAGCGTTCAGGACCTGACTGGTGCGAAGGTTCACCTTCCAACAAGACAAAGCACACAGCCAATGCTTGAGTGGCAAGTCTCTGAATGTCCTTGAGCGGGCCAGCAAAGTGCCCGGACTTGAACATGATCAAACATCTCTGGAGAAACCGTGAATAGCTATGCAGCAACGCTCACCATCCAACATGACAGAGCTTAGAGGATCTGCAGAGTAGAATGGGAGAAATCCCCAAATACAGGTGTGGCCAAGATTGTTGCGTCATACCCATGAATACTCGAGGCTGTAATTCTCTGCCAAAGGTGCTTCATAAAGTAACTGAGTAAAGGGTCTGAATATTTAGACAGGTGTGTGGCCTTTCCAAATCATGCCCAATCAATTGAATTTACATGGGTGGACTCCAATCAAGTTTGTAGAAACATCTCAAGGATAGTGGAAACAGGATGCACCTGAGCGTCAAATTCGAGTCACAAATCAAAGGGTCTGAAAGTTACAGTTGAAGTCGGAATTTCACACACAACCTTAGCCAATAATTTAAACTCAGTTTTTCACAATTCCTGACATTTAATCCTAGTAGAAATTCCCTGTCTTAGGTCAGTTAGGATCACCACTTTATTTTAAGAATGGTGAAATGTCAGAATAATAGTAGAGAGAATTATTTCTTTCAGCTTTTATATCTTTCATCCACATTCCCAGTGGGTCAGAAGTTGACATACACTCAATCAGTATTTGGAAGCATTGCCTTTAAATTGTTTAATTTGGGTTCAACGTTTCAGGTAGCCTTCCACAAGCTTCCCACAATAAGTTGGGGGAATTTTGTCCCATTCCTCCTGACAGAGCTGGTGTAATTGAGTCAGGTTTTAAGGCCTCCTTACTCGCACACGCTTTTTCAGTTTCTGCCCACAAATGTTCTATAGGAATTGAGATCAGGGCTTTGTATGGTCACTCCAATACCTTGACTTTGTTATCCTCAAGCCATTTTGCCACAACTTTGGAAGTATGCTTGTGGTCATTGTCCATCTGGAAGACCCCATTTTGCCAACCAAGCTTTAACTTCCTGACTGATGTCTTGAGATGTTGCTTCAATATATTCCAATAATTTTCCCTGCCTCATGATGCCATCTATTTTGTGAAGTGCACCAGTTCCTCCTGGCAGCACCCACAATATGATGCTGCCAACCCCCATGGCTTCACGGTTGGGATGGTGTTCTTCGGCTTGCAAGCCACCCCCTTTTTCCTCCAAACATAATGATGGTCATTATGACCAAACAGTTCTATTTTTGTTTCATCAGACCAAGAGGACATTTCTCCAAAAAGTATGATCTTTGCCCCCAATGTGCAGTTGCAAACCGTAGTCTGGATTTTTTATGGCGGTTTTGGAGCAGTGGCTTCTTCCTTGCTTAGCGGCCTTTCAGGTTATGTCGATATAGGACTCGTTTTACTGTGGATATAGATACTTTTATACCATTGTTCCTCCAGCATCTTCACAAGATCCTTTGCTGTTGTTCTGGGATTGATTTGCATTTTTCGCACCAAAGTACGTTCATCTGCAGGAGGACAGAATGCGTCTCCTTCTTGAGTGGTGTGACGGCTGAGTGGTCCCATGGTGTTTATACTTTGGCGTACTATTGTTTGTACAGATGAACGTGGTACCTTCAGGCATTTGAAAATTGCTCCCAGGATGAACCAGATTTGCGGAGGTCTACACATTTTTTTCTGAGGTCTTGGCTGATTCTTTTTTGATTTTCCATGATGTCAGGCAAAGAGACACTGATTTTTTTCAAATCTATAAAGCACAGAGCCGACAGATAAAACACAAATAAACAGAATGGAGTACCGTGAATTAATGGACAGTCAAGCATGCATCAGCTATGTAGCCAAGTGATCATAGTGTCCAGGGGGCAGCCGTAGATGGAGCAGGGAGGCCTCCACTAAGCTAGCACGCGGCGTTTAAAGTTAGTAGCCCGGGGGGTGGTCTGCTCAGACGGAGGGGGTCTGCTCAGACGTGGTCGTGTCGACAGAGAATCCAAGCCAGATGGCGAAAGAGAGGTTGTGAATTGTAGAATTGTGTTTGCTAACTGGTGCTAGCTTCGTGGCAGTGGCGCTAGCTGCGCTAGCTGCAAGCTAGCTGTGAGGATCAGAAGTAGTGGCTCAGGGATTACGGCAGGAATCCGGCGTTGTTGTCGAGAGACAGTCCGATGCTGGTAAATTGGTGAGTAATATCCAGGCTAATAACAGGGCTGGTGTCTGTGCGGAAGGTAAAAGCTACTAGCAGCGGCAAAAAAAATGGCTAAATTAGCTTGTAGCTGATTTAGACCAGTTGTGATGGATTGGCAGGGCTCTGTGTCGGCAAAAAAAGGTCCAGTCCAATTGGCATAAGAGGTATTGTAGCCCAAGAATTCGCTGGTAGACCTCTTCGGCTAGCCGGCAGATGGGCCTAGCTCGAGGCTAGCTCAAGGCTAACTGGTGCTTGCTTCGGGACAGAGGTGTTAGCCAGTAGTAGCCACTGCCACTCGGTTGCAGCTCAAGTTTGAGGGGTGCAAAATCCACTTGTCACTTAAATATCGCTGGATTGATTGCTTTTACTCCTGTGACTCTTTCATACTCTTGCTTGTGCCTGTCGTTTTTTCCCGTTAACGTTACGACTGCTGAATATTTTTTAATTACCTGTCAAACACCCCGGTAATGGCTGAAATGGGCTCAATAGGATACATTGGCTCTCCATTGAATAAATAAGTACGCTAAAGCTTCGTTTCGACAGTTACAGTGCCTTCAAAAAGTATTCATATCCCTTGATTTATTCCACATTTTGTTGTGTTACAGCCTGAATTCAAAATGGATTAAATCGTTTTTTTTTTTACTCTCACCCATCTACACACAATACCCCATAATGACAAAGTGAAAACATGTTTTTTCAATTTTTTGCAAATGTATTGAAAATGAAATACAGAATTATGACATTTACATAAGTATTCACACCCCTGAGTCAATACATGTTAGAATCACCTTTGGTAGCGATTTCAACTGTGAGTATTTCTGGGTAAGTCTCTAAGCTTTGTACACCTGGATTGTACAATATTTGCATATCATTCTTTTAAAAATTCTTCAAGTCCTGTCAAGTTGGTTGTTGATCATTGCTAGACAGTCATTTTCAAGTCTTGCCATAGATATTCAATCAGATTTAAGTCAAACTCTAACTAGGCCACTCAGGAACATTCAATGTCGTCTTGGTAAGCAACTCCAGTCTATATGTGACATTGTGTTTTAGGTTATTATCCTGCTGAAAGGTGATTTGGTCTCCTCCCAATGTCTGTTGGAAAGCAGACTGAACCAGGTTTTCCTCTAGGATTTTGCTTGTGCTTTATCCCCCCCAAAAAAACTCCCTAGTCCTTGCCAATGACAAGCATACCCATAACATGATGCAGCCACCACCATGCTTGACAATATGAAGAGTGGTACTCAGTGATGTGTGCATACTGTGTGTATTGATACACCATCCAAAGTGTAACAACACCATGCTCAAAGGGATGCTCAATGTCTGTTTTTTAATCTTCTCATCTACCAATAGGTGCCCTTCTTTGTGAGGCATTGGAAAACCTCCCTGGTCTTTGTGGTTGAATTTGTGTTTGAAATTCACTGCTCGACTGAGGGACCTTACCGATAATTGTATGTGTGGGGTACAGAAATGAGGTAGTCATTCAAAAATCATGTTCAACACTATTATTGCACACAGAGAGTCCATGCAACTTATTATTTGTTTAGCAAATTTTTACTTTACTCCTGAACTTATTTAGGCTTTCTATAACAAAGGGGTTGAATAATTAATGACTCATGACATTATAGCTTTTCATTTTGAATTAATTTGTCAAACTTTCAAAAAACATGATTACACTTTGATAATATGAGGTATTGTGTGTAGGCCAGTGACCCAAAAATTGCAATTTAATCCATTTTAAATTCAGGCTGTAACACAACAAAATGCTGAAAAAGTAAAGGGGTGTGAATACATTCTGAAGGCACTGTAAGAGGAGAAATAGAAAACTTTATTTTGATGGCTGTTCATTTTTTTTTTTTTGAAGAAACTAATTATTTAATACAGTTGACATTTTTACAAATGAGATGCGCTGAAATGAAAGCAACTTCTAAAAATGAACACTCGGGTTATAGTGATATTACGTCTGATCTCGCAATGTATGTTTAGATAGGTGTAATCTAGAGCCAAGCATGTTGATTTTTAACTCGCTTGTTGTATTATGCAAGAGAACATGACCTAGGAAACCTGTAAGGGAGAGGGAAATGGAGAGATAGGAGAGGTTCATCTTAGGGACAGTTCCAAGAGGCAAGAATGGAAACGAACACCATGCAAGAGGCTACATAGAATTGGTGTGTGTCCTTTCCTCATTGAGTTGGTTCTGTCTTCCAGCAGTCAGGTTGGAGTCTCTTCTGCTCCTCTTCTGTTCGTTGGCTTCAATGGTGTACATCCTCCTCTCATCTTCTTCCCCAAGATCACAAGGAAGCAATGGTGTGTCCTGTTAATCACTCTATTATTGATCTACTGGTGTCATGTGACAAAATGTTTAAATTGTGTTGAAATTGAATTAATTAAGCTATAAGGCACGAGGGGGTGTGGTATATGGCCAATATACCACGGCTAAGGGCTGTTCTTGTGTACGACGCAACATGGAGTGCCTAGATACAGCCCTTAGCCTTGGTATATTGGCCATATACCACAAACCCCCGAGGTGCCTTCTTACTATTGTAAACTGGTTACCATCGTAATTAGAGCAGTAAAAATAAATGTTTTGTCATACCTGTGATATACGTACGGTCTGAAATACCGCGGCTGTCAGCCAATCAGCATTTAAGGCTCGAACCACCCAGTTTATAATATACAATAAACTAGTGTTTTTCCTATCTTGTAGCTGTCATAATATGGGTATGTTATGCTTTGCATTGCTAATGACAATGTATTACTGATCTAGCACATGTGACAAAATGTTTAACATCAAATTTTATTGTTAAAATTGAATTAGGTTCCCTAATATACAGTAAACAAGTATTTTTCCAATCTTGGAGCTGGCACAGTATGGGCATGTTATGCTTTGCCATGTTAATAACAATGGATTATTGATCTACTAGTGGTACACATAAAAAAATATATACAAATCTACCAGCTATTTTTACAGGTTTATTTTTTACATAGGGGTCATCAAAGTTCACTGTAATTGAACTACTTTAAAAAAATAATGTGGGGATAGACAAAGAAAATTTTGTTAAACAGTATTTATAATCTCTCTTTAATGAAATAGAAAAAAAACATCAAGCTCATTAGATCTTGCTGTGAAGTATGTTCTGTGTTTTTCTGTCATGACCGTAAACACATCTTGCTTAAACAATTTAACATTTGCTCAACAGCACCACCGTTATGCTACTGCAGCCTCTCTCTACTTGTGATATCAAAGTAATTTTTTATAAGGCGCGAAAATTATATCAACGATTAGGTATAATTTTGATTCTGGAAGATTGAATACGTGTGCTTCAAACTGTTTGCTTGGAATGATTTGAAGCTATCGTCTCTTTCTGTGCATGAGCGTGCATCCGACTCGGTGTGACAATTGCGTGGATCCTGGTTACAGTTCGAGCTATTGTGTTCTCCTATTAAAAAATGTGGAAACTCGAAGTGCTCCTGAGAAGTATGGACCCCCCCCCCCCCCCCGTTACTGCGACACAATGTACAGGAAATTATTTTATGCGCAATATATATGTGCCATTATGAAAGTACAAGTGCTCCTGAGTAGAATGGACACCTTATTTTACTGTGACACAATGCATAGGAAAATGTGTATGGTGCAATATGTACAGTGCATTCGGAAAGTATTCAGACCCCATCCCTTTTTCCACATTTTGTTACGTTACAACCTTGTACTAAAATGGATAAAAAAATGTTTTATCTACACACAATACCCCATAACGACAAAGCGAAAACAGGTTTTAGAAATGTTTGCAAATGTAATATTTTTTTTTTTTTAAACATACCTTATTTAAATAAGTATTCAGACCCTTTGCTATGAGACTCGAAATTGAGCTCAGGTGTATCCTGTTTCCATTGATCATTGTTGAGATGTTTTTTACAACTTGATTGGAGTCCACCTGTAGTAAATTCAATTGATTGGACATGATTTGGAAACGTGCACATCTGTCTATATAAGGTACCACAGTTGACAGTGCATGTCAGAGCAAAAACCAAGCTATGAGGTCGAAGGAATTGTCCGTAGAGCTCCGAGACAGGATTGTGTAGAGGCACAGATCTGCGGAAGGGTACCAAAAAATGTCTGCAGCATTGAAGGTCCCCAAGAACACAGTGGCCTCCATCATTCTTAATTGGTCCGGTCTGATGAAACCAAGATAGAACACTTTGGCCTGAATGCCAAGTGTCACGTCTGGAGGAACCCTGCACCATCCCTACGATGAAGCATGGTGGTGGCAGCATCATGCTGTGGGAGTGTTTTTCAGCGGCAGAGACTGGGAGACTAGTAAGGATTGAGGGAAAGATGAATGGAGCAAAGGACAGAGAGATCCTGCTCCAGAGCGTTCAGGACCTCAGACTGGTGCGAAGGTTCACCTTCCAACAAGACAAAGCACACAGCCAATGCTTGAGTGGCAAGTCTCTGAATGTCCTTGAGCGGCCCAGCAAGTGCCCGGACTTGAACATGATCAAACATCTCTGGAGAAACCGTGAAATAGCTATGCAGCAACGCTCACCATCCAACATGACAGAGCTTTAGAGGATCTGCAGAGTAGAATGGGAGAAACTCCCCAAATACAGGTGTGCCAAGATTGTTGCGTCATACCCATGAATACTCGAGGCTGTAATCTCTGCCAAAGGTGCTTCATCAAAGTACTGAGTAAAGGGTCTGAATATTTAGACAGGTGTGTGCCTTTCCAAATCATGCCCAATCAATTGAATTTAACATGGGTGGACTCCAATCAAGTTGTAGAAACATCTCAAGGATCAGTGGAAACAGGATGCACCTGAGCTCAAATTCGAGTCACAAATCAAAGGGTCTGAATAGTTACAGTTGAAGTCGGAATTTCACACACACCTTAGCCAAATACATTTAAACTCAGTTTTTCACAATTCCTGACATTTAATCCTAGTAGAAATTCCCTGTCTTAGGTCAGTTAGGATCACCACTTTATTTTAAGAATGTGAAATGTCAGAATAATAGTAGAGAGAATTATTTCTTTCAGCTTTTATATCTTTCATCACATTCCCAGTGGGTCAGAAGTTGACATACACTCAATCAGTATTTGGAAGCATTGCCTTTAAATTGTTTAATTTGGGTCAAACGTTTCAGGTAGCCTTCCACAAGCTTCCCACAATAAGTTGGGGGAATTTTGTCCCATTCCTCCTGACAGAGCTGGTGTAATTGAGTCAGGTTTTAGGCCTCCTTACTCGCACACGCTTTTTCAGTTCTGCCCACAAATGTTCTATAGGATTGAGATCAGGGCTTTGTTATGGTCACTCCAATACCTTGACTTTGTTATCCTCAAGCCATTTTGCCACAACTTTGGAAGTATGCTTGTGGTCATTGTCCATCTGGAAGACCCATTTGCAACCAAGCTTTAACTTCCTGACTGATGTCTTGAGATGTTGCTTCAATATATCCACATAATTTTCCCTGCCTCATGATGCCATCTATTTTGTGAAGTGCACCAGTTCCTCCTGCAGCACCCACAATATGATGCTGCCAACCCCCATGCTTCACGGTTGGGATGGTGTTCTTCGGCTTGCAAGCCACCCCCTTTTTCCTCCAAACATAATGATGGTCATTATGACCAAACAGTTCTATTTTTGTTTCATCAGACCAGAGGACATTTCTCCAAAAAGTATGATCTTTGCCCCCATGTGCAGTTGCAAACCGTAGTCTGGATTTTTTATGGCGGTTTTGGAGCAGTGGCTTCTTCCTTGCTKAGCGGCCTTTCAGGTTATGTCGATATAGGACTCGTTTTACTGTGGATATAGATACTTTTRTACCTGTTTCCTCCAGCATCTTCACAAGATCCTTTGCTGTTGTTCTGGGATTGATTTGCATTTTTCGCACCAAAGTACGTTCATCTGCAGGAGACAGAATGCGTCTCCTTCTTGAGTGGTGTGACGGCTGAGTGGTCCCATGGTGTTTATACTTGCGTACTATTGTTTGTACAGATGAACGTGGTACCTTCAGGCATTTGGAAATTGCTCCCAAGGATGAACCAGATTTGCGGAGGTCTACACATTTTTTTCTGAGGTCTTGGCTGATTTCTTTTGATTTTCCCATGATGTCAGGCAAAGAGACACTGAGTTTTTAAAATCTATTTATTTCACCTTTATTTAACCAGGTAGGCTAGTTGAGAACAAGTTCTCATTTGCAACTGCGACCTGGCCAAGATAAAGCAAAGCAGTTCGACGCATACAACAACACAGAGTTACACATGGAATAAACACACATACAATCAATAATACAGTAGAAAAATCTAGATACAGTATGTGCAAATGAGGTAGGATAAGAGAGGTAAGGCAATAAATAGGCCATGGTGGCAAAGTAATTACAATATAGCAATTAAACACTGGAATGGTAGGATGTGCAGAAGATGAATGTGCAAGTTGAGATACTGGGGTGCAAAGGAGCAAGATAAATAAATAACTACAGTATGGGGATGAGGTAGATTGGATGGGCTATTTACAGATGAGCTATGTACAGGTGCAGTGATCTGTGAGCTGCTCTGACAGCTGGTGCTTAAAGCTAGTGAGGGAGGTAAGAGTCTCCAGCTTCAGAGTTCGTTCCAGTCAATGGCAGCAGAGAACTGGAAGGAAGAATTGGCTTTGGGGGTGACCAGTGAGATATACCTGCTAGAGCGCGTGCTACAGGTGGGTGCTGCTATGGTGACCAGTGAGCTGAGATAAGTTTGAAGGTAGGCCTTGAAATACATACACAGGTACACCTCCAATTGACTCAAATGATGTCAATTAGCCTATCAGAAGCTTCTAAAGCCATGACATAATTTTCTGGAATTTTCCAAGCTGTTTAAAGGCACTGTAAACTTCTGACACACTGGAATTGTGATACAGTGAATTACAGTGGGGCAAAAAAGTATTTAGTCAGCCACCAATTGTGCAAGTTCTCCCACTTAAAAAGATGAGAGAGGCCTGTAATTTTCATCATAGGTACACTTCAACTATGACAGACAAAATGAGAAAAGAAAATCCAGAAAATCACATTGTATGATTTTTTTATGAATTTATTTGCAAATTATGGTGGAAAATAAGTATTTGGTCAATAACAAAAGTTTATCTCAATACTTTGTTATATACCCTTTGTTGGCAATGAAAGGCAGTGTCAAACGTTTTCTGTAAGTCTTCACAAGGTTTTCACACACTGTTGCTGGTATTTTGGCCCATTCCTCCATGCAGATCTTCTCTAGAGCAGTGATGTTTTGGGGCTGTTGCTGGGCAACACGACTTTCAACTCCTCCAAAGATTTTCTATGGGGTTGAGTCTGGAGACTGCTAGGCCACTCCAGGACCTTGAAATGCTTCTTACGAAGCCACTCCTTCGTTGCCCGGGCGGTGTGTTTGGGATCATTGTCATGCTGAAAGACCCAGCCACGTTTCATCTTCAATGCCCTTGCTGATGGAAGGAGGTTTTCACTCAAAATCTCACGATACATGGCCCCATTCATTCTTTCCTTTACACGGATCAGTTGTCCTGGTCCCTTTGCAGAAAAACAGCCCCAAAGCACCCCATGCTTCACAGTAGGTATGGTGTTCTTTGGATGCACCTCACGCATTCTTTGTCCTCCAAACACGACGAGTTGAGTTTTACCAAAAAGTTCTATTTTGGTTTCATCTGACCATATGACATTCTCCCAATCTTCTTCTGGATCATACCAAATGCTCTCTAGCAAAACCTTCAGATGGGCCTGGACATGTACTGGCTTAAGCAGGGGGACACGTCTGGCACTGCAGATTTGAGTCCCTGGCGGTGTAGTGTGTTACTGATGGTAGGCTTTGTTACTTTGGTCCCAGCTCTCTGCAGGGCATTCACTAGGTCGCTCGCTGGTTCTGGGATTTTGCTCACCGTTCTTGTGATCATTTTGACCCCATGGGGTGAGATCTTGCGTGGAGCCCCAGATCGAGGGAGATTATCAGTGGTCTTGTATGTCTTCCATTTCCCTAATAATTGCTCCACAGTTGATTTCTTCAAAACCAAGCTGCTTACCTATTGCAGATTCAGTCTTCCCAGCCGGGGCAGGTCTACAATTTTGTTTCTGGTGTCCTTTGACAGCTCTTGGTCTGCCATAGTGGAGTTTGGAGTGTGACTGTTTGAGGTTGTGGACAGGTGTCTTTTATACTGATAACAAGTTCAAACAGGTGCCATTAATACAGGTAACGAGTGGAGAACAGAGGAGCCTCTTAAAGAGAAGTTACGGTCTGTGAGAGCCAGAAATCTTGCTTGTTTGTAGGTGACCAAATACTTATTTTCCACCATAATTTGCAAATAAATTCATAAAAAATCCTACAATGTGATTTCCTGATTTTTTTTCTTCTCATTTTGTCTGTCATAGTTGAAGTGTACCTATGATGAAAATTACAGGCCTCTCTCATCTTTTTAAGTGGGAGACCTTGCACAATTGGTGGCTGACTAAATACTTTTTTGCCCCACTGTATAAGTGAAATAATCTGCCTGTAAACAATTGTTGGAAAAATTACTTGTGTCATGCACAAAGTAGATGTCCTAACCGATTTTCCAAAATTATAGTTTGTTAACAAGAAATTTGTGGAGTGGTTGAAAAACAAGTTTTAATGACTCCAACCTATGTATATGTAAACTTCCGACTTCAACTGTATGTAAATAAGGTATTTCTGTTTTTTATTTGTCAAAATGTTTAAAAAACAGTTTTTTCGCTTTGTCATTATGGGGTATTCTGTGTAGATTGATGAGGAAAACAATTTAAGAAATTTTTGAATAAGGCTGTAACGTAACAAAACGTGGAAAAGGGGAAGGGGTCTGAATACTTTCCGAATGCACTGTACACAGGGTACCAGTACTGAGTCGATGTGCAGGGTTACGAGGTAATTGAGGTACTGTAGATATGTACATATAACTAGGAATAAAGTGACTAGGCAACAGGATAGATAATAAACAGTAGCAGCAGGGTATGTGAGTCAAAAAAAAGTTGGTGTAAAAAAGGTCAATGCAGATAGTTCAATGGTTAAACAAATAGCTACCTGGACTAACTATTAAGCAGTCTTATGGCTTGGGGGTAGAAGCTGTTCAGGGTCCTGTTGGTTCCAGACTTGGTGCATCGTTACCGCTTGCCGTGCGGTAGCAGAGAGAACAGTCTAAGACTTGGGTGGTTGGAGTCTGACAATTTTTAGGGCCTTCCTCTGACAACGCCTGGTATAGAGGTCCTGGATGGCAGGGAGCTCGGTCCCAGTGATGTACTGGGCCGTACGCACTACCCTCTGTAGTGCCTTGCTGTCGGATGCAAAGCAGTTGCCATATCAAGCGTGTAGCTGATGTAGCTGTAGAACCTTTTGAGGATCTGAGGGCGAATGACAAATCTTTTAAGCCTCCTGAGTAGGAAGACGTGTTGTCATGCCTTCTTCACGATTGTGTTGGTGTGTGGACCATGACAGATCCTAGGTGGACACCGAGGAACTTGAAGCTCTCGACCCGCTCCAATATAGCCTCGTCGATGTGAATGGGGGTGTGCTCGGCCCTCCGCTTCCTGTTGTCCACGATCAGCTGTTGTCTTGCTCACATTGAGGGAATCGCTGTCATAATATGGATGCCAAGAGTGTGCAAAGCTGTCATCAAAGCAAAGGGTGACTACTTTGAAGAATCTCAAATATGAAATAACACTTTTTTAGTTACTACATTATTCCATATGTGTTATTTCATAGTTTTGACGTCTTCACTATTAATCTACAATGTAGAAAATAGTAAAAATAAAGAAAAACCCTGGAATGATTATGTGTTTCCAAACTTTTGACTGAAGCACCTTTTACCAGAGAGGGTAGAGTTGAGATTGTATAGGATTTTCCTTTCTATTTTGTATATGGACTTGAAGTTTATGTCAATCAATGCCAGGGTGATACGAAACCTGTTGAAGATGAAAGCTTTTTGTTTTGTTCTGCAACGCAGATCTTTTATTCGTTCAAGAAAGACATTCATGCAAAGAGGACTATAATTTGGGGAAAAATCAGTGGGGCAGTGACATTTTCTTGGCCCACGGGACAAATCATTCAGCTGGGGTTGCAATTTTAGCACATAATTTCAAAGGGATTAAAAAAAAAAAAAAAAAAATGGACACCAATGGACATTGGCTAGTTGCGGTCATCAACCACATGGACAGATTATTTGTGTTGTGTAATGTAGATGGATACTGTTCTAGTCCTCCAAATGACTTACTTCTAGAAAGAATTTAGGAAATTCTTAAAAGTCTCCTGAGGAAATATCCATCCATTCAGATTATAGTTGGTGGGGACTTTAATGTGGTTTATTATAATGAGACTGATCAATTAGCCCATAGGTCTGACATTGCTGTGAACAAATTTGTGAATTTCTGCCAAAGCCTGGAATTAATTGACATATGGAGAGTTAAAAACCCTGGAGAGAACCAGTACACATGGAGTAATAGAGATCGTTCACTACAATCAAAAATGGACTTGCGAGTGATAACCTCTAGTCTTGAGCCCATCACTGTAGAGGTAAAAAAATACAGCCTGCTGTCCTGGTGGATCATAAAGTCATATGACTGACTAAGAATGTGCAGTAATGATGATAAGAAATACTCTGGTGGTTATTGGAAATTGAATAACTCATTGTTATTGCATGATTAAGAATCACATTTCTGTTTACTGGAATTTAGCTACCTCTAATGCAGAATATGGGAAATATTGGGAGCTGCTGAAATGTAAAATCCGCTCAGCCTGTATTACTTATGTGAAACGGCTTGCTTTAGGACACTCAATGCTCAGTCTTTTACAGATCAGTTCATCAAAATATTGCCATTTCATGGAATTATTTAAAATACACTATTCAGTATGACGGATGCATATTTTGCATATATTTACACATAAAATGACACTTCAAATCAGAACGACACAAGATATATATAAAAAAGGCTCTGTAAAAGTCTGACTATAAGACCTAAGAACTTGTGTGTGGAATAATGGAAATGAATGTACGTCCTTTGAAGACTGAGAAAAATGATTTGGCGCACCGGGAATATGTCATTTTGAGAAAATCGCCGACAAAGAGGCTAATGCAATTAAAATGTACTTTCCATAAATATGACCATTTATGTCACATTAATGAAACTCTTATTCATATATCACTTCTAAACTGAAAAGTAAACATCAAATATACATTTTACAAATACATTAGCACGTTTAATACATTTGTTTCAAGCAATAGAGCATTTGCATTGAATATTGGTCTGTTGGGCAAATATGCAGTTTTGGGCAAATTCTCATATCGCTTTGCTAAATTTGTCACATACAAGGATTCTGTATGGCTGTTGAAATGTGAAGAACATTAATCAGCTATGCCTGCCCCATATGTAAGGCCCTCTTTGAGTTATTGCTGGTGACGCTTTACTTTTTTGACTGTGTCATGGGACCTGCGCCTACGCTTGGCACACTCCATTGAAGCAGCATCAGCTCTCACAACTCCTCTCTGATTGCTCCAGTGTCACCAAAGTGCTGTCAAGCCACAATTTGTTCATCACATTTGTTATAGCAGTGGCTCCCCCATTGAACGTGGGTACTGCCATTCTGGCTGTTCCGTCAATGCGGCTTTTGCCCACGAAGACAGTTTTGGGGCATCGCGACCATATTACAGAGTTCAGACATTCATTTGCATTCTGGGTTCCTTCGTGCTACATTCTTTTGAGGACGTTATCATTTGACATCCTATGATATAGGAGGTAGCAACCTCTCTATTCAAAAATGTATGGCCTCCAAGTTTTTTTTTGACAGGGTCGATCTTCACCATTTTCTATGGCTCGCTGGTACCAGCACCAATGCACACACCTATCCCGTAGTTGGAAGTGAATCATCTCTTGTGCCAAGTGCCATCGAAGGATACATTAATGTCTATGATGGCATCCTCCTTCAGAAACTATGCTATGTCTGGGTCTATATCTGCGTATGCTCTTCTAATTATCTTTGCAGCACTCTCCATTGACTAGTAGCCTTCTGTGAACCTCTGCAACTAAAGTAGGGGGGGGGGAGTACTTATTATATCTGTCGACATTACAGACATAACTGCAGGACTAAATATCAGCATGTTACCCTATGTAAATATTAGCATTTCAGCATGTATTTACTTTATGTTAAGCTAATTTCTCACTAATCACATTAGGCTACAGCCCTATGACACTGTAGGTCTATGTGACAGTCTCATTGGATAGTTATGTTTTCCTATCACTCTGTTTTCTTAACTTTGAATACATTTGCTGGAGCAAGGAAATAAATATGATGTATACACAACAAGTCACCTGACAATAATGGCCTACTCTCCCTTTTTATTTACCTGTCATGTCTCTGATATGAGCTGAGAAGCAAGGAAGGAATCCCTAGGACTTTGCTTATTTTCTTTAGAGCTGCATAACCAAGTCCACGTTCGTGGGCTAGAAGAACCATCCTCACATGTATATCAAATGCCACATCTCCCGTGGAGCACTCCTGCAGCCTGAAGGAAGTGTAAACACTCCTCCTAAATGCATCACGAGCACCTTCACCGTCTGCACATTCCATCATAACAGAATTACTGGTTGGTGAAGTCTATGGTGATTTTCAGTCCAGTGTTTAGACACTTAAGGATACAAAATAAACGGAATAAAAACCACTGTTGCCTGGCTGCTGTCTGGTTGATCGCTGCTAGTTGTCATCATCTCAACTAATTTGCGTCTCAACGCGCTGCTGCGGGCTACCTCCTTTTCCTCCTCTACCTGTACTGCCACAGCCTCGATCGGCGGATCAAGCACAGTTTTTCTTTCATTCACTGCTTTTCTCGCATTGGCTAACTGAGATCGAATATTTTTATTCACATACTGTACATATATTCTTCGAGATTTTCTAATTTTGTCTCTCTTTACATTGATTCTTCGCGGGAGATATTTTCAAAAAAAGGAAGCACTGCGCCGCACGTGGGCCTTTAAATGCCAGTAACCAATCGGATGTCAGGAAATGACTAATCTTTGTGTTAGTAAGAATACAGTAGAAAATAATACAATATAATTACTTTATTCCGTCTACGTCACCTCAGTACGGTAAATATTCAACTGTCCATGTTCTAGCCTAGGTTTAGGCTATTGTCTCTCTAAAAACAGGCATTTACACAGTTAACAAAGGGTTAAGGAGGGGTATGTGATTAATTAACCTCTTGCCCCAAGACACTTCACATGATAATTATATTAGCTAAAAAATGGTTCTCAGATATCCCCTTTTGTACATCTCAAGCCACATTGCTACAATTTCTTCACATTGTGGACACTCTTATGTCTGATAAGGTTACTCAAGAAGGCAAAGCTCTTGTAACACAATTTACACTTGAAGGGCCTCTCCTTGGTGTGAACAGTCTGGTGCCTCTTCACATAGTTCGCCTCAGTGAAACGCTTCCCACATGTGGGACATGCATGCGGCTTGTCTGCGTCCGACCTAACGCTTGGCCTCCCACGTTGTGAGCCAATGACACCAGAGGTAGAAGCAGGAGCCACCACCCTCAGGTGGTTAGTCTTTGAGCTCCTTCCTTGACCTCTAGCCATTGTATGGGTGTTGTTGGGATTGTGTTCTGTGTTATGGGCTAGGTACCTCTTGTGGTGAACACCCATCCTGACCATGTCTGTATTGGTGTGGTAAACCTGAGGTAACTGAGGAAGGCTAGACCCAGGTCTTCTATGAACCCAGTCACTAGGCATTAGACGAGATCCTGAAGGAGAAGACAGACTTGCTGATAGACTACCACCAGAGGGGTCTCCCACCACTCTCTCTGAAGGCTGAAGCCCAGGATGACCTGCTCTGTTCATCATGGATACTGTGATGTTTGTATCATAGGAACAGGAGGGTCTATCTCTATCAGCCCCAGGCCCTGCTTCATCCCTGTACTGAGACTGTGGAGAGAAGGATCTGGACTGCAGACTGGATACCTGACTGGACGCTCCATCTCGCTGATGACCACCAGGACTGAGGTTGTTCAGTCCACCTGTCCACTGGTTGTGTTCTGTGTGGTGGTGGTGGAGTCTCTGTCCCTCATGGTTCGGTCCTAGTTCCAAATCGGGAAGGAAGCGCGATGGTTCCTGATCCAGGGTTCTGATCCAGGGCCAGGGTTTGTGACCAGCCGCCTCAGAGGTCCACTCTCTCCCGCCAGCAACACCTGATATCAGCAGGTCCTCATGGACTGCAGACTATAAACACAAATTGCACAGAAGAGCATATAAAAGTGTATATAAGACACTCTGCTGTACACACAGAAACATGACATTATAAAATGTTAACCAGTCAAGCCCATCTCTAACAGTGTGATTCATGAACCTAACAATATGGAGCCATTGGAGTTTATTATAAAAAAATGTCCATTTGTGTTGATTCAAGAATTAAGTATAATGTTTTGGTTCGACTGAGATAAGGGAAACTCAGTCCCTGCAATGATACAAAAATAACCAAGTCAGTCAGCACAGAGTTGAATATGTATTTAATTTCAACAAAATGGTCCTACACTCAACTTTGAAGTACAGTACTTTTATTGCACAAAACAAACCAAACAGATTTTCCCCCATGTACATCCTCTGGTGGAGCTCCACCTGTTTGGGGAAACTAAAGGATTTCCCACACAACGAACACAGGAAGTGCTTATCTTTGCCACCGGATCTACTGATAGCGTTACTACTACTGTCATTTGTCAATGGTCTTGTGTAGCCATTTGGTGTTGAGGCACTGGCATTGTCTGAGGTCTGGTTTAACATTAGGAGAGTGTGAGGAGGATGAAGGCCAGGGAGTGTTTGTGTTGTCGCAGGGTCCATGTTCCAGTTGATAGATCCTATAGAAGGCAGGCTGAAGGCAGCACCTGTTAGGGCAGTGGTCACCAACTGGTCGATGGCCAAACATTTCTGTAAAAAACCCAATGATAAAGCCTTGCGTTCCTATTTATTTGTATTTGTCTCGCGCTGTTGCTGGTAGGTGCAACTGATTCAGCTGTGTTCCCACTGTACCTTCAGACAGTTGAAATGGGTCAACTCTGCCTTCCCGGCAGGCCCGGAGAGCAAATCAAGAGCACTATAGGCCTACCTCCGGCCAATCGGACGGCTCAGATTACTGTGTCTGCAGTAACGTAGCAAGCTTAAAAGAAAGCTACAGCCAAGTTGATACTGTGAGATTTCAAAACGTTTAAAACCATGACTAGAGAGAGACTGTCAACGAATACAGCAAAGAGCTGCTGTTTTTATGAGTGAGTTCATGTTTAAGTTCTTACTCAGCACTGTCAACACTTTGTATTCAACACGTCTATAAGCCATAAAATGCACTTTCTTCCTACTTCCACTACAACCAGCGCTGTAGTTGTAATGAATGAGTAGGAAAGTGTATTGATAAGCTTGCGTTGTTTTTGTTTTTATATCGAAGAATATTTCACTTTCTCTGTTCATAGGAGTAACAACATGTGGATGAGGCAGCCATAATGGGGTGCGACTCCAGACCTTTTTGGTCAGTGACAGCAGCGGAAAGAGAGAGTGGCGGGACACTGGGAGGCAGAGCCCATCTGTTGCTCTCTCCCTCAGCTGAGACTGACCATCAGATGCAGGCACCATCAGCCCAGTAAAAGAAAAATAAACTATTTAAATGTATGCTCACTCAGCTGTGCCTCACAAGTCAGACAACAACTGATCTATTACCGGTGTGATCATATAGCCTACCTCAAATGTTGAAATATAATTTTTACAAATTGTCCAAACAATGTATTGGCAGGGAAAGTCAAACAAAGCCAATATGTGGTGATAATGTATTGGGCCTATAGCCTACTGCACAAATCTCATTGCTACAGTACCGTTTTTAATAGGTTCATGTTGTATCAGCTTGCATTTTGACTCAAAGTGATCTTTATTCAGAAAAGGTTAGTGACCACTGTGTTAGGGGGTTAACCTGAGGCGCCATCAGTCTCTCTGAATCACAACTATAGGGGCAGCGCCTGTTCTCTCCCGCCGCATACGGACACCTCCCTGTCCTGGATCGAATCTACGCCTTGTCCTGGTCTCAGTCAGTCTGTTGTCACGGAGACTAAGTTCGGTTGTTTTTTTGTGATCAACTGTCTCTTTCTGGTTAACAGTGTTGTTCCCCAGCAGCCCAGAGTTGAGGACGCTGTTCCATCCACTGACCTCCACTATATCACCTCTGGTCCTGGCCTCCTCAGTGATGTTGTCCCCTGCGTCCTTGGCTGCACCGGTCTGGGAATCCAAGATGGCTGCCCAATCTCTGTTAGCCTCCAGCCAACCACCTACAAGAAGAGTTTAGAAAATAGACTAAAAACATGGCAGAGAAAACTCTACAAATTGAGTTTTTTTTGTCATTTACCTGGTCAAGTTCATACATTATGTGTATGTAAACATAAGTTGTATTGATTTCACTTAATGAATGAAGAAAATTCAGACAAAAACATTGTCAGGCGCAGCAGTTTTCCCATTGAAGATCTCAAATCAAATCAAAGTTTATTTGTCACGTGCGCCGAATACAACATGTGTAGACCTTACAGTGAAATGCTTACTTACAGGCTCTAACCAATAGTGCGAAAAACAGGTGTGTGTGTGTGTGTGTTACTGTATGTAGGCTATATGTATTTCTCTCTTATCTTGCTCCCCCATCTTTAGTCCACTCAGCAGATCAATGCTCTCTGGTTCGTCTTCTATTGTCTCCTCTTTGACTAGCAGCAGATCAGGCTTCCCATCCTCCATGTCTACTGACTGTAAGAGATACAGAGTGAGAGGATGTTGGATCAAGAAATCTGATATGAGCACCCTGCTATGGAGCATCTTCTGATTGGGCAATGAGGGATTGCTATGAGTACTATGCAACATGTAAGTTAATTTGCTACTGGTTAGATAACTCAAAGACATTGTCCCACACTTTTGACAAAATATATCAAGACCTGGGCCCGTATCCACAAAGCCTAAGGATCAGGTCCCCACCTGTCTACATATTCTTATTAATTATGATTTAAAAGGCAAAACCAATCCTAGATCAGCACTCCTACTCTGAGACACTGTGGATACGGGCCCTGACCTAATACCATTCAGACAGTAGTTCAGTGGGCTCACCTCAGTGAGACTGTGTGTGTTCCTGTGTTGCGCAGCTGGTTCCTCTGTGGGTTCTGGAGGAGGTGTAGTCTGGTTGTCCTCCATGACCATGGTCCCCTCAGGGTTCCCCAGACCCTCCTCCTGGAAGAGACAGGTGATACAGATTACACAGACACTCCCTCAGATACGTACACACACACTCAAACGGATAATTTACATTTAAGTCATTTAGCAGACGCTCTTATCCAGAGCGACTTACAAATTGGATAACACACTTGGAATGTTTACCCATCCCCACTACGTTTGAGTCCTATACTGTAGTCACAGAATGACTTCATTGTTATTAAACCCATCATGGTGGACATAAATATGATGATGTGGGTAAATATAAGTCAGCTATGTCATCATCAAACAAACCTGACTAAACTATTTTGACGTGTACAGTAGGTGTTTGTTAGTGTGTGGATATGTGTACGATATGTGTACGTATATTTATTATATTTAAGTCTATATTGATTATAAAGCGCTTCCTTAATGAAAGTCTAAGAATGAAAAGTCCAATTTTGTGTTTATTAAACATAAACAAGTGTCAAATACACCACACGTAAAAATCTGCATGAACTTCATTTTTTTATTAAAAGTGTCTTGGGAAAAAATGTATTGAGGATGGAAGTAATGAAACATGCATTTGCGGACGTCATATAGCCTACACAGTACAAAAACAATATGTAACAGACTTTTTAGGCTTATATATCACACAATGTATGGATGCAATATTCTATTCAGGAATATTCAACACTGAAATTGGTTACTTTCTTTATTCCAAATGCATCTGGGGATCTTTTCTGTTAACAACAATCAAAATTAATCTTTGCCTTTAATGCAGGGTTTGATCTAAACGTCAGAAGATATGGAGTGGAGTGTTTTTTCTGCTGGTGTATCCTGAGGTATCTCCTTTCCGAGAACCTCTTCCTGCAGTGCGTACAGGCAAATGGTCTTCTCACATATGGACCTTCAGGTGCCTTTTCAGGTCACCTGCCTGGGCGAAGCGCATGGGACATTGGGTACAGCTGTAGGGTTTCTCCCCTGTGTGCACCCTCTGGTGCCGCTTCAGGTCACCAGCCTGGGCGAAGCACATGTGACACTGGGTACAGCTGAAGGGTTTCACCCCTGTGTGGACCCTCTGGTGCCTCTTCAGGTTGCCCGCATGGGCAAAGCGCATGTGACACTGGGTACAGGTGAAGGGTTTCACCCCTGTGTGGACCCTCTGATGGATTTCCACCTTCTGGGAACAGCTGAAGCCTTTGTTACAGAACATGCAGAGGAACCGCTTCTCTTTACCACCCGTTGTTGCTGCCCCTTCCCGCTCCTTAGCCTTTTGATCATTTGAGTTCGATACCTGATCGAAAAGGATGCTGCCTTGTGAATTGGAAGGTGCCATCAACATGGTCACTCGGTGTAAAGGGGAGTTGGTTGCAACATTTAGATTTGTCTCTAAGCTTTCCCTGTAGTCTAAGAAGTCACTTGTGTTGCCCTGCGAGTGTCCTTTTCCTAAGTGAGTCTCGTCTGCATTCCATGTCAGAGGAGCATCGCTCTCCACTTTCACAGTCACCTCATCTACGACCAGACCTTCCCCTTTCTTATCTAGGAACCCTTCAGAGTATACACTACTGCTGTACTGGTTCCAGTCCCCTCTCATTGGATTAGTCTGTGTATCTAAGCCCACAGGCAAGTCACCAGATATCATCTGTGTCTCTGTAGCATATGAACAGGACGGATCATTGTGAGTCTGTAACGCGTCACCTGAGTCCTGATGGGACAGAACCGTCCTCGAGCTACCGTAAAGTAAATACTCTGTGCAGGGAGCAGGGGGACAGCCCAGTCGCCCCAGGCCCGTTAAAGTCTTCGTGTCTGACTTGAGGACGGCGTTCGGCGTTCCACTGACCTCCGTGCTGATTCGTTGGGTCCTGGGCTGCGCTGAGGCGGTGGTACGGTCCTCCGTGGCCACAGGGGCCTCTCTAGCCACACCAGTCTGGATGTCTCTGCTATGCTGTGGGTCCTCCTCTCCTTCAGACCTCTCCTGCTTGACCCCAGGACCTGCAGCCTCTGCATCTGCAGACTGACATAAGAAGAGAGGAGGTTATTACCGATACATGAGTTGAGTTGGATAACAATGTCGTCGAGAAGATAACAACGCCTCTACGGCAGATTAATTAGGATGTACATGTAAGCAATGAATAGCTGAGGGGAGCCTTTCTGAAATAAACAGGCCAATTTTGATTTACAAATAACAACATTTTTATTCAACACTATTACACTAACCTCTATCACGATAATGTGCTGGGTTGAGGTTCCACTCCCCCCATCAACAGTGATTGGTTGGTCATCTCTCCATGTATTGTGTCCCGCTGGCTTCACAAAGCTCCTGTGGCCTCCAGTGAGATGTCCTTCACCTAAGAACGATTGGGGGAAAAGAGGTGGTTAGGTTAGCTACTGTGAATGTTCAACGGTATATTGTACATTATTGACACTGTCTAGAAATGGCAAGGACGTAAGGTAATTTATCTTGATATACAGGGTGGTAGGTAGCCTAGCGGTTAGAGCGTTGGGCCAGTAACCAGATGGTTGCTGGTTCGAATACCCAAGCCAACAGGGTTTTAAAAAAATCAGTTGATATGCCCTTGAGCAAGGCACTACTATGGCTGACCCTGTAAAACAACGCATTTCATTGCACCTATCTGGTGTATGTGACAATAAAACATCAGGTGTTTTAATACATAGATAGTATGTTCCATGTATTACATTGTTTTCATTGATTACATCATAGGAAATGCTGTAAATGAATAATCAGGGTAGAATATATTGTTTCTTTGCTAAATAATCAGGGGAATTATTGCATACTATCCAAAAACGGACCAAGACCCAATTCTGGGTAACACATGTGCAGCTGGGAACGGGGCGACAACCCATGCCTTCTACAAAATGTACCTCTTGACATTCCTCTGTATTTGTCGAGGATCTTGACACTACTGGGTCGAATGGCGAGGACGCGCTCCCGTGCCACCTTCAGTTCTAGTAGCTGTAGTCTCCTCCGCAATGACCTGTTTTCTTTCTGGCTTTGAGTTATTTCCAAACGAAACACTGCATAGTCGTCGTCTACGAGTTTACAGATCTCTGCCACGGCTGCATTCGCTAGCACCTCAATGATGGAGGCTATTTGAGTTTGAAAAACCATACAGTTAGCCATTGTAGCTAACGTTAGCAGCTAGCTAGCTAGCGGTACCTAGATAACACCTATCAACCAAGTCCTGTCTCCAAAGCGAATTAAAGACTACATGTCGTAAGTATGTGATGCTATGCAGTTAAATGATTCATATTTTGTATTCCAGGGTGTTAATAAACATCTAAATAACAACAAAAACGCTAACGTGGAAAATGTTCTTGGTGTTCACTTCCGTTTACACTCTTCTTCGTGTGGTTTTCCGGCAGACTAGACGCTTAGTTGCGTATTGCAGTCTTTCACAGGTCGTAGTGTGAATTTCACATTTTGTTCACAGAAAATGGAAAAGTAGATTGGGGGGAATTTAATTGCACCACCATCTTACCCTACATACCTTCTCCAACAAACCCATCACTTTGGCCCTAACAGGTCCTACACCAGGCTGTAAAAGTGATCTACTACTACTACCACCAAATAAATCTTCTGGAAATTATGTTCCCTCTGTGCAGTGCAATTAATGACCAGAGCAATGAATGCCAAGTAGCCAACCTTACTAAAGCACAAACTGTTTGGTTCACTCTGTACTGGCCTACTACTCACATGGATCCTTTCAGACTCCCTCACCCTTTGCCCATCATCATCTACTTTCCTCACTGCCTCAGCATGACACTTTCTGCACTGCTAGAACCCTAGCAACCTCAAACTGTCTCTCTCGCACCAGACACTTCTGATCCCCAGCAATTGACACAGCTTTTTCCACTGAAACACACTTATTTGTCCCATGCCCTCCTGCACACTTCTTCTCACATCTCAGAATATTCTTCCTACACACTGCTGCAACATGACCAAAAGTCTGACAACTTAAACACTGTAGGTGGTTCGGAAAACAAAATCTCTCAACTGATAACTTATATATTCTAACATGACTTTATCGTCTAAACACTGAAAAAAAGTACAGACGGGGTCACTTCAGTCTCGCGCTTTCTACCGGTTCTGCATCACAGCAAACTGCGGGCCCCGTTTACACTGAAGAGAAAGGATGTTATCGGTTGGCATCATAGCTCAAAGGGTGTGGTTAAATTAAAAAGGTATGCACACTGGTCTTTGAAATATGGTACTGCCAGTGGAGGGGAAAGTACCCAATTGTCATACTTGAGTAAAAGTAAAGATAACTGAATAGAAAATGACTCAAGTAAAAGTCACTTAAAATAATTTCACATTCCAGACGGCACAATTTTCTTGTTTTAAAATGTATGGGACACACTCCAACACTCAGACGTAATTTACAATCAAAGCATTCGTGAGTCCGCCAGATCAGAGGTGGTAGGGATGACCAGGGGTTGGAACTGGTTCAGCTAACAGAACCATAAACATTTGTTTTTAGAGGAACAGAGAAAGTAAGTGATATATACTGTTCCAAGCAGAACCATTATTTTAAACGCATGGGAACCTGTTCCGGTCATTTTTTTCCAATCCCACAAAAAACGCAGCAAAGCACTCACTGTCACTCAGAAATGTATTCCAGTGTCTGCCTGCCTGCCAGCTGAAAATCTCTTTTTGTAGGCTACCTGCCCCTAACCCTCCCTCCAAAGCATGCATAGTCTACTGTAGCTACTGATGTTACAGGCCTGGTTCAGAAATTAGTGAGAGAGATTTTTAATTAGAGAACAATATATGAACTTTTTCAATGCGCGTTAACTATAGTATCCTTATCTAGTTTCATATTGGATTTATTAACTACAAAAGCTAAGACTTGTTTTAATTTTAATTCTGGTGCCGCTCTGCACACATAATCTTGTTAGCCAGCTAGCTTGTTAGCTAGCTCTGGTCTAGCTCTCAAACTCTAGGTGGCATTATGCATAATCACAGAGTTTCTAAACCCAGAGGCGCAACATCGCAAGACTTCCAGGAATGCTTGCGAAGAAGACCAAGTCAGACCAGGCCGGGGTTTGGGGTTAAAGAAGTCAATGAAAGAAGTGAAACCTTCTTCCTTAGTTGTTAATTTTCTCGAAATTTAAAGGCACAACCTAGATTCGAGCCAATGTCTTAAGTACAGTGCCTTCGGAAAGTATTCAGACCCCTTGACTTTTTCCACATTTTATTATGTTACAGCCTTATTCGAAAATGGATTAAATAAAACAATTTCCTTATTCTGACTCTGTCTGTATTGGTGGGGTAACCATGATGTACGTAACTGAGGAAGGCTAGACCGAGGACCAGGCCCAGGCTTTCTATGAACGCAGTCATGGGGCATTGGAAAATACCATGAAGGATAAGACAGACTTCCAGAAAGACTACCACCGGTGGTGTCTTCCACCACTCTCTGTTAAGGCTGAAACCCAGGGTGACCTGCTCTGTTCATCATGGATACTGTGGTGTTTGTATCATAGGAACAGGAGGATATATCTCTATCAGCCACAGGCCCTGCTCTGCACTGAGACTGTGAAGAGAAGATTCTGGGCCGCAGACTGGATCCCTGACTGGAGCCTCTGTCTCCTTGATGACCACCAGGACTGAGGTGGTTCAGTCCTCCTGTCCATTGGTTGTGTTCTATGTGGTGGTGGAGTCTCCTTCCGCCCATGGTTCAGTCCTGGTTCCCACTCGTGAAGGAAGAGCGACGAATCCTGATCCAGGGTTCCTGTCCAGGGCCAGGATTTGTGATCAGCCACTTCAGAGGTCCAGTCTCTCCCGCCAGCAACACCTGATATCAGCAGGTCCTCATGGACTGCAGACACTAAACACAAATTATACAGAAGAGCATATAAAGGTTTATACAGTTGAAGTCGGAAGTTTACATACACTTAAGTTGGAGTCATTGAAACTCGGTTTTCAACCACTCCACAAATTTCTTGTTAACAAACTATAGTTTTGGCAAGTCGGTTAGGACATCTCCTTTGTGCATTAAACAAGTAATTTTTCCAACAATTGTTTACAGACAGATTATTTCACTTATAATTCACTGTATCACAATTCCAGTGGGTCAGAAGTTAACATACACTAAGTTGACTGCGCCTTTAAACAGCTTGGAAAATTCCAGAAAATTATGTCATGGCTTTAGAAGCTTCTGATAGGCTAATTGACATCATTTGAGTCAATTTAAGGTGTACCTGTGGATGTATTTCAAGGCCTACCTTCAAACTCAGTGCCTCTTTGCTTGACATCATGGAAAAATACAAAAGAAATTGGTACAAACAATAGTACGCAAGTATAAACACCATGGGACCACGCAGCAGTCATACCGCTCAGGAAGGAGACGCGTTCTGTCTCCTAGAGATGAAAAAAAAATGCAAATCAATCCCAGAACAACAGCAAAGGACCTTGTGAAGATGCTGGAGGAAACAGGTACAAAAGTATCTATATCCACATCCTATATCGACATAATGAGAAAGGCCGCTCAGCAAGGAAGAAGCCACTGCTCCAAAACCGCCATAAAAAAGCCAGACTACGGTTTGCAACTGCACATGGGGACAAAGATCATACTTTTTGGAGAAATGTCCTCTGGTCTGATTAAACAAAAATAGAACTGTTTGGCCATAATGACCATCAGTATGTTTGGAGGAAAAAGGGGGAGGCTTGCAAGCTGGAGAACACCATCCCAACCATGAAGCACGGGGGTGGCAGCATCATGAGAGTTTTACTAAGATCAGCAATCTTATCAATTATTGCAGTCATATTCTCAGAGGAGTCAGGGAGGAGCATAACACAATTGTCAGGATCAATAATACCTAGTACGTTACAGTGTCCTCCTTCCTTCGCCAAAAGATAATCTAAAGCCAACTCATGGCGGCTGACGACTGCTTTCAGATTTTGGACATCTAATGAGAGTTGGCTAAATCCTCGGCTCGTTAAATTCATATGGGCCTGTAAAGAGTAGGTTAAATTGTTTACCCACTTTCCCAGGACAGCCACACCCCAGGAGGGTATGACTGACATACCACAAATCTCACCCAGGTGTAAGACATGACCATAGGCTTCCTGAATGTCTAGGATGAGTCGTTTGGCACGCTTCACTTCCCCAGAGTTGGTTTTATCTGTCCCATTGAAAAGATTGTTGACCGGAATTCTTAACATGTACATTTCTGTTCTCCCCAAATAACAACCCCCCCCCCCCCCCCCCATCCAGGAGGTAAAGTGAGGTACCCCTTGTCACTGCATACCCACATCCATCCAAAAGGTGCTCCCATGCCTTCCTCTATCCTGGAAAGGTTTACACCTGTCACCTGTCGCTGTAAGTCTAACACACTAAAATCTTCTTTAGCATAATTTCTCCTATCACTATACTCTTCTCTCAGTTGACCCATATATACACGACAAGCTCTAGTATCTCCCATATCTTCCTTCCCATCATTACAAAGACACAGGGCAGGGGTTGACTTCGGGCTTTGGGAGGTCAGTTTGGGAATGATGCTCAAGCTTCCATTTCCTAACAATTCTATCCACGGGTGCCTGCTGGGATAATTACACCGTATAGAGTGGGTAGTTCTTACCGTGAAGACTGACTCACCTCTCCTGAGGTGAGTTCTAGGCCATAGAGGGATCTGCCTGCTTCCTTCTACCACATTAAGTAAGTTTGCTCCCTTCTTGTGACCACCCCAACATACATGTGTCCCATGATCCCCGGCTAACCTCTCAGTTCTACTCCCAAAGAACCATCCTGTGCTCTCCCTTCGCCTAGTAGGTTTTTTCTCATTATCTCTCTGCATAAAGTATAAAAACCCACATTCAAACTCCGTCAGTCTCATAGGCTCAACCTGACTCCCGAGCAGCTCAGTGGTTGATGTAGGCTTTCTAAATACTAAAATCTGGGTTCCTGGTCTCTTAGTCTGATTTCCAATTTTTCTCACCATTTGTTGTTTTCCTCAGATCCCCCAGGGGGTCCTGTGGCTGCACCAACAAGGAGACCCATGGAAAGGATGATGGGGAAAACAAACCACCAGACCCGGTGTAGTCTCTGTTTCCTAGTTATAGAACCTGAGTGTGAGTGTGAAATGATGTCTCCTTCTTCTGCTTGTTGGCTAGAGCCTTCTTCTTCATCTTTCTTTCCGGCCATTTGGTCTGGGCCCTCTGCTTCTGTCCTTTGGCTCGGACCTTCTTCCTTCTTCAGATGTTCTCGGGGCCCTGCTCTCCCTCCCTCTAGTCGCTCATCCATGGCTTCCACTCTGGGAGATGCTTGCAGTGGGAGAGATGCCAGCCAGACCTCTCTGCTACCCGGATTGCAGTTGGTGTTGCCATGGTCACCTGGAAGGGTCCCATCCATCTTGGCTGGTTCCATTTTCTTTTATGAACTCATAGTTTCACCCAGTCTCCTACGCAGATGGTCAGAGAATCTGGATCCTCACCTGGGATTGGTTCTGCTGCTTTCCTAGTGTGAGAGTGGAGAAAACTGACAATAGAAGTTAGTTCTTTCATGTATTCAACGTGATCACACTGTGCCTCAGTTATGTCTGTCGGTCAGTCATAGGTCTCGAACACCTGGTGTGTTCATGGGTCATCTTGTTAACATCTGGTAAGGTGTACACCCAATACCTTTGTTAAGGCTGCTGCGCATTTTCATGAGGACATGGTGCAATCCCTCTACACATGTCATTCCTGTGGAATTGCATAGTTTGGCAAGGGAGCCTTTCAGGGTCTGATTAGTCCTCTCAGTAACTCCCATTACTCCGCAGGTGATAGATGGACACAAACTTCTGGTCAACACCCATCATTTTGGCCACTTGGGCAACGACATCTCCTATGAGATGGGTCCCATTGTCTGCAGACAAAACCTCAGGCACTCCGAACCTGAGTATAATTTCCCTGACTAGCAATTTTGCAACTGTTCGCGCATCGCAGTTGGTGGTGGGAAATGCTTCCACCCACCTGGTGAACCTGTCAATTATCACCAGGCACTATCTCTTTATTTTCGCTCTACCATGTCTATGAAATCCATAGCAAGGTGGACAAATGGTCCTTTTGGAGTGGGGAACTTCCCTGGAGTTCCCTTGTCTATGTTATATAACAAACATGTAGCGCAACGATAAATTGACAGTTTTTTTTAACGTGCGGATTCAAATTTTGACAAAATCATTGGGCAGAAATCTTCTCCTCCATATCCGAAATCATCTCCTCCTCAATCTTCTCCTCCTCCATATCTCCCCTTGACGAATGGCTCACTCCATGAGCAAATAGTAGAGATTAGAGGTCGACCGATTAATTGGAATGGACAATTAATTAGGGCTGATTTCAAGTTTTCATAACAATCGGTAATCGTCATTTTTGGACACCGATCATGGCCGATTACATTGCACTCGTTGCACACGAGGAGACTGCGTGGCAGGCTGACTACCTGTTATGCGAGTGCAGCAAGGAGCCAAGGTAAGGTGCTAGCTAGCATTAAATGTATCTTATAAAAAACAATCAATCTTAGCATAATCACTAGTTAACTACACATGGTTGATGATATTACTAGTTTATCTAGCTTGTCCTGCGTTGCATATAATCGATGAGGTGCCTGTTCATTTATCATTGAATCACAGCCTACTTCGCCAAACGGGTGATTTAACAAGCGCATTCGCGAAAAATGCACTGTCGTTGCACCCATGTGTACCCAACCATAAACATCAATGCCTTTCTTAAAATCAATACACAAGTATATATTTTTAAACCTGCATATTTAGTTCATATTGCCTGCTAACATTAATTTATTTTAACTAGGGAAATTGTGTCACTTCTCTTGCGTTCTGTGCAACAGAGTCAGGGTATATGCAGCAGTCTGGGCCGCCTGGCTCGTTGCGAACTGTGTGAAGACTATTTCTTCCTAACAAAGACAGCCAACTTCGCCAAACGGGATGATTTAACAAAAGCGCATTTGCGAAATAAGCACAATCATTGCACGAATGTACCTAACCATAAACATAAATGCCTTTCTTAAAATCAATACACAGAAGTATATATTTTTTAAAACCTGCATATTTAGTTAAAAGAAATCCAGGTTAGCAGGCAATATTAAACTAGGGAAATTGTGTCACTYCTCGTGCGTTCATTGCACGCAKAGTCAGKGTGTGTATATGTCAGTGTATATGCAACAGTTTGGGCCACCTGGCTCGTTGCGAACTAATTTGCCAGATTTTTACGTAGTTATGACATAACGTTGAAGGTTGTGCAACGTAACAGGAATATTTAGACTTATGGATGCCACCCGTTAGATAAAATACGGAACGGTTCCGTATTTCACTGAAAGAATAAACGTTTTGTTTTCTAAATTATAGTTTCCGGATTTGACCATATTAATGACCTAAGGCTCGTATTTCTGTGTGTTATTATATTATAATTAAGTCTATGATTTGATAGAGCAGTCTGACTGAGCGGTGGTAGGCAGCAGCAGGCTCATAAGCATTCATTCAAACAGCACTTTACTGAGTTTGCCAGCAGCTCTTCGCAATGCTTCAAGCATTGCGCTGTTTATGACTTCAAGCCTATCAACTCCCGAGATTAGGCTGGCAATACTAAAGTACCTATTAGAACATCCAATAGTCAAAGGTATATGAAATACAAATGGTATAGAGAGAAATAGTCCTATAACTACACCCTAAAACTTCTTACCTGGGAATATTGAAGACTCATGTTAAAAGGAACCATCAGCTTTAATTTGTTCTCATGTTCTGAGCAAGGAACTTAAACGTTAGCTTTCTTACATGGCACATATTGCACTTTTACTTTCTTCTCCGACACTTTGTTTTTGCATTATTTAAACCAAATTGAACATGTTTCATTATTTATTTGAGACTAAATTGATTTTGATGTATTATATTAAGTTAAAATGAAAGTGTTCATTGTTCATTCAGTATTGTTCTAATTGTCATTATTATATATAAATATAAATAAATCGGCCGATTAATCGGTATCGGCTTTTTTTGGTCCTCCAATAATCAGTATCGGCGTTGAAAAATCATAATCGGTCGACCTCTAGTAGAGATCATGGTTGATGGTAAACAGGGCATGCGAGACAAAAGATGTAGGCATAAGCCAGACCTAGGACAGAGAGCTCACCCTCTCTCTCTCCTCACATGGTGATTGAGAATATCAGCCTGCTGCTGTTTCTCAAGATCAGTAGTTTCAGATGACACAAACGACTAAAAATAGAATGCATGTGTGTGACAACGGGAAGAAGCCAATTTGGCCGCCTCATTAGCTATGCTGTTACCAATACTAGCATAATCACTCCTACCTGTGTGTGCCTCAACCTTAACAATAGCCAATTTGTTAGGTTTTCACATAGTTTCAATCAACTGTTCAACATAAGGTCTGTTTTTAATCGATGTGCCTGTGGTATAAGTAAACCCTCCTGCTCTCCAAACCCCACACCAGGACAAACAAACCCCAATAGCATATGCTGAGTAGACAGTAAGGGCCTTCCCTTCCCCTAATTCACAAGCTGTGGTCAGAGCTAATAAATCTGCCTGCTGCACTGATAAATGTTCTGGTATAACCTTAATATCACATCTACTACAGCAAATCCTACATGTTTCATCCCTGTGCTTTGATCTATATAAGCAGAACCATCAACGAACAGCACCATGTCAGAGTCAAGCAGAGGGTTGTCTTTGTCCAGTACACATTCCTGGGCTGTCCCGATGTCCCTGTTATTGTTACTGATGATTTGCTCAGGGAAGCCCCAACAACTTGTCCAGGTTTGCCTAAACAGGAACAGTGAGCTCTAGTGTCTATTAGAAATGGTAGGTCATATCCATTAACATTAAGAGTAACCATTGGCTCTTCCATCATTGAATTCATACTGGAGACACTGGAGCAGGGGAGTCGGGCGCCTTCATTGTCGATTCTGCCCCCGTTGTAACCTCTTCCTCTTTCATTTCCCCCACACTGCGAACTCACATGCCCCAACTGCCCACAGGTCCAGCCTTGAGTGTTGTTCCAGTCACGAGGGGCTCTGGCGGGCCCACCTCCTCTTTTAGCTTTTTACTTTCGTCCACATCATCTGTGTCCATTGTCTCTTTAATCTTATCAGCAATTAGCACCTACAGATCTTCTTTCAACTTTCTCTTCTCTTTTCGTAATGTATATAACTTATTATTTTCCAGTCTTCTTTCTTCCCTTTCTCTCTGGTCTCTGAATAGGTCACCCATGGATGGTAACACTTTGTACTTTTCTTTTACTTCTTTAGTAGTTTGTTTGTTTTCTACAGGTGGCCATATGTCTAGGGTCTTCCAGTCTGTTCCTTTTTGTGGAGTGAGTTGGGGTGTCGAGGGAATCTCCCTCCAGGAACTTTTGTTCTCATGACGCTTGTTGCTGCTGTTGTGTCATCCACCTACTTCATCAGAGTCCCCTAGCGGATAATTGTGGTTGCTTCTCCATTTTCTTCTGTCAGTGATATGAGAGGGTAGATCTGTGTATAGTCACCCGGGGGTCCTTTGGGTTGATTTTCATATGGCGCGGGGCGGTGGGGAGTACTCCTGTTCTGCCTCATTTCTTTCCTCCCTCACTCTATTGTTCTCTCCAGCTTTAGTTTGGTAACGGTAGCCTTATTCATGAAGATCTGTCCTTCCAGCATCATCATTCCTATCACAGTTTCTGATACAAGAGTACTTTTCTTCTTCCCCTTCTTTTTGTCCATTTGTCTTGTCTGAATTATCTCCTTGACTAAATCCAACCTAGTCTTGTTGAATGAACCATCCATTGGATATCTATTTTCTCCTGCCATCTCTGTCCAGACATGCCATTTCTTAAAAGTGAATGTAAATTCCACAGCGGGAAACTTATTTTGCATATATTCAACAGGTGTGACAGGCTTCATTGCTCCCATCTCCTCATTCTGGTTTGACTGTGCCATGGTTCTCCGGCTTTTTATTTAGATAGTCTGCGTGTAATGTGTTTTCCCAATTTCTATAGGGTTATCCTAAAGTGGGTGTAATATGTAGACATATGCCTATATAAATTATTCTCTACCTCCTTTCAGTATGTGTTAAACAACAATAATCCTAATTCTACTTTCACTTAATCCAGGCTATAGTAAATGGTTCTACTAAACTCAAATATATTTCACACACGGGCCTCAGAGACAACCGCATGATAGACTTCAATTCCTAATATTATATCTTAAGGGTGTAGCGTAACAGTAATATGTTATACACCAATGCCCCCTGGTGATAGCGTCACAAAGTAATTTTCTATGAAAATCTCTACAGAACTTTCTTGTAATAATTTTACTGGTATACTAAGTGTTGTACATTTTCTATGGTAAGAAAGTGTCATTAACAAATATGTTCAACCTTTAATTCAAATGACTTTTTATTCCACCATTGGGCCAAAACCCCGCCATAATCCACAGACAAACAAACAAATGAAACATGCAACGGACTATTCATAAACAACTCAACTCATTCACTGGGTAAATTTCACATAGAATTACCTCTACAAAAATCAAAAAATAAACCACCCTCCCATAGGTCAAGGTGGCCTGGGTAATTGTCGCTGAATTACCTCTACAAAATAAAAAATAACTTCAACACCTTCTACTCATGAGACCATATACAGTTATACAAACCTGCAGGAGAGACAATAGTTCCAGTGTTTTCTAAGGGTTCAGCAGTAATTTTCCACTCCCCAAGTTGCTTTATAATAGTATGTCTGACTAGTCTCTTCTCTTTCACTCCCCTGCAGGGTTCTGTGTCTATGAATCTCTTTTAGCCTTGAGGCGCTTTCTCACAGACACCCTGTTTTGACTGCAATAACTCACACATCTCTCAGACTGTTTCTTATTAAGAGGCAGAGACTAGAAAAGAACTGTGGAACAATATTAAACCTTATAATGCATATACAGTGGGGAGAACAAGTATTTGATACACTGCCGATTTTGCAGGTTTTCCTACTTACAAAGCATGTAGAGGTCTGTCATTTTTATCATAGGTACACTTCAACTGTGAGAGACGGAATCTAAAACAAAAATCCAGAAAATCACATTGTATGATTTTTAAGTAATTAATTTGCATTTTATTGCATGACATAAGTATTTGATCACCTACCAACCAGTAAGAATTCTGGCTCTCACAGACCTGTTAGTTTTTCTTTAAGAAGCCCTCCTGTTCTCACTGATTTCCTGTATTAACTGCACCTGTTTGAACTCGTTACCTGTATAAAAGACACCTGTCACACACTCAATCAAACAGACTCCAACCTCTCCACAATGGCCAAGACCAGAGAGCTGTGTAAGGACATCAGGGATAAAATTGTAGACCTGCACAAGGCTAGGATGGGCTACAGGACAATAGCAAGCAGCTTGGTGAGAAGGCAACAACTGTTGGCGCAATTATTAGAAAATGGAAGAAGTTCAAGATGACGGTCAATCACCCTCGGTCTGGGGCTCCATGCAAGATCTCACCTCGTGGGGCATCAATGATCATGAGGAAGGTGAGGGATCAGCCCAGAACTACACGGCAGGACCTGGACAATGACCTGAAGAGAGCTGGGACCACAGTCTCAAAGAAAACCATTAGTAACACACTACGCCGTCATGGATTCAAATCCTGCAGCGCACGCAAGGTCCCCCTGTTCAAGCCAGCACATGTGCAGGCCATCTGAAGTTTGCCAATGACATCTGGATGATCCAGAGGAGGAATGGGAGAAGGTCATGTGGTCTGATGAGACAAAATAGAGCTTTTTGGTCTAAACTCCACTCGCCGTGTTTGGAGGAAGAAGAAGGATGAGTACAACCCCAAGAACACCATCCCAACCGTGAAGCATGGAGGTGGAAACATCATTCTTTGGGGATGCTTTTCTGCAAAGGGGACAGGACGACTGCACCGTATTGAGGGGAGGATGGATGGGGCCATGTATCGCGAGATCTTGGCCAACAACCTCTTCCCTCAGTAAGAGATTGAAGATGGGTTGTGGCTGGGTCTTCCAGCATGACAACGACCCAAACACACAGCCAGGGCAACTAAGGAGTGGCTCCGTAAGAAGCATCTCAAGGTCCTGGAGTGGCCTAGCCAGTCTCCAGACCTGAACCCAATAGAACATCTTTGGAGGGAGCTGAAAGTCCGTATTGCCCAGCGACAGCCCGAAACCTGAAGGATCTGGAGAAGGTCTGTATGGAGGAGTGGGCCAATCCCTGCTACAGTGTGTGCAACCTGGTCAAGAACTACAGGAAACGTATGATCTCTGTAATTGCAAACAAAGGTTTCTGTACCAAATATTAAGTTCTGCTTTTCTGATGTATCAAATATTTATGTCATGCAATAAAATGCAAATTAATTACTTAAAAAATCATACAATGTGATTTTCTGGATTTTTTGATTTTAGGATTCCGTCTCTCACAGTTGAAGTGTACCTATGATAAAAATTACAGACCTCTACATGCTTTGTAAGTAGGAAAACCTGCAAAATCGTCAGTGTATCAAATACTTCTTCTCCCCAATATATATATATATATATAGCTAATCTGTAGTCCAGGACCCTAATAATGTAGTGGGGGAGGGGTCTTATAGCCCTCCCCCTCTATTAATACAACATAAGCATAATCAATTATTATAATACATCAATCATTTGATGCAGCCCCTATCATGACCCCAAACATAACACTTTGTATTCAGCAGTAGCGTAAAGCATTTCGCTACACTCACATTAACATCTGCTAACCATGTGTATGTGACAAATAACATTTGATTTGAAGTACTTAAGTAGAAATAGTTTGAAGTACTACTTAAGTAGTTTCGGGGGATGTTTGTACTTTACTATTTATATTTTTGACAACTTTTACTATACTACATTCGTAAAGAAAATAATGTACTTTTTACTCCCTACATTTTCCTTGACACCCAAAAGTACTCGTTACATTTTAAATGCTGAGCAGGACATGAAGATGGTCCAATTCACGCACTTATCAAGATAATACATGGTCATCCCTACTGCCTCTGATCTAGCAGACTCACTGAACACAAATGCATCGTTTGTAAATTATGTCTGAGTGTTGGAGTATGCCCCTGGCTATTCGTAAAATGGTGCCGCCTGCTTTGCTTAATATAAGGATTTTAAATAATTTACACTTTTACTTTTGATAGTTAAGTATATTTAGAACCAAATACTTTTACTCAAGTAGTATTTTACTTGAGTAACTTTCCATGAAGGTATCTATAGCTTATTCAAGTATGACAATTGGGTACTTTTTCCACCACTGGTATTCAGGACAAAAAGTGAATTGCTTTGCCACATTTCTTGCAGTATTACTTAAGTGCATGTTTATTCTGTACAGGCTTCCTTCTTTTCACTCTGTCAATTAGGTTAGTATTGTGAACTACAGTGTTGTTGTGTCAGTGTTCTATCACAGCCATTGAACTCTGTAAACATTTTAAAGTCACCATTGGCCTCATGGTGAAATCCCTGAGTGGTTTCCTTCCTCTCCAGCAACTGAGTTAGGAAGGTCGCCTGTATCTTTGTAGTGACTGGATGTATTGGCACACCATCCAAAGTGTAATGAAAGGGATATTCAAATTCTGCATTTTATTTTTATTTTTACCCATCTACCAATAGGGGCACTTCTTTGTGAGTCATTGAAAAACCTCCCTTGTCTTTGTGGTTTAATCTGTGTCTGAAATTCACTGCTTGACTAAGGGACCTTACAGATAATTGTATGTGTGGGGTACAGCGATGAGGCAGTCATTCACAAATCAAGTTAAACACTATTATTGCACACAGTGCCCATGCAACTTATTATGTGGCTTGTTAAGCACATTTGTACTTCTGAATTTATTTAGGCTTGCCATAACAAAGGGGTTGAATACTTATTGACTCAAGACATTTCAGCTTTTCATTTGTAAAACCTTTGAAAAACATAATTCCACTTTGACATTACGGGGTATTGTGTAGGCGAGTGACAAAAAATATATATGAAATACATTTTAAATTCAGGCTGTAACACAATATTGTACTACATGCCTTATATATATCACACAATGTATGGGCCTTGCACTTCAACGATTGACCCACAACTGCTGTTTACTGGATGCCATCTTGCTGCATCTACCTTTAATGCAGGGTTTGATATAAACGTCAGAATCGAGTGGAATGGTTACTTTCTATGTTATAGTGGAATGTTTTTTCTGCTGGTGCATCTTGAGGTATCTCCTCTCCGAGAACCTCTTCCCGCAGTGAGTACAGGCGAATGGCCTTTCTCCCGTGTGGACCTTGAGGTGCATCTTCAGCTGGTGCTGGCGGGAGAACTTCTTCTCACACTGGGGGCAGCTGTAGGATTTCTCCCCCGTGTGGACTCTCTGGTGCCTGTTCAGGCTGGACGATTGTGAAAAACTGGCCTGGCACAGGTGGCAGCCGAATGGTTTCTCCCCCGTATGCACCCTCTGGTGGATCACCTGTTTGCAGAAACTGAAGGCTTTCCCACAGAATGAACACGGAAAGCGCTTCTCTTTGCCACCGGATCTACTGATAGCATCACTACTACTGTCATTTGGCAATGGGCTTGTGTAGCCATTTAGTGTTGAAGCACTGGCTTTGTCTGAGGTCTGGTTTAACATTAGGAGAGTGTGAGGAGGGCCAGGAAGTGTCTGTGTTGTCGCAGGGTCCATATTCCAGTTGATAGATCCTATCGAAGGCAGGCTGAAGGCAGCACCTGTTAGGGGGTTAACCTGAGGCGCCATCAGTCTCTCTGAATCACAACTATAGGAGCAGGACGGAGCATCGTTAGCAGAGTTTGTTTCTGTTCTCTCCTGCCGCATATGGATACCTCCCAGTCCCCGTGGACCAAATCTACACCTCGCCCTGTTGTCATGGAGACTAAGTTCGGTTGTTGTTCTGTGTTCGACTGTCAGTTTCTGGTTAACAGTGTTGTCCCCCAGCCCAGAGTTGAGGATGCTGTCCCATCCACTGACCTCCACTATGTCGCTTCTGGTCCTGCCCCGCTCAGTGATATTGTCCCCTGGGCTCTTGGCTTCACCGGTCTGGGTATCCAAAATTGTTGTCCAGTCTCCTCTGTTAGCCTCCAGCCAACCACCTGCAGGAAGAGATTAGAAAATAGACTTTAAAAACATGGCAGAGAACTCTACATATGTTTTTTTTTGTCAATTACCTGGTCAAGTTCATAGATTATGTCTGTTTTTACTTGTAAACATAAGTTCTATTGATTTAATGAATGAAGAAAATATAGAAGATAAGAAAATAGCCAGGCGCATCACTATTCCCAATGAAGATCTATTACTGTATGTAGGCAGGTAGCCTAGCGGTTAAGAGCATTGGGCCAGTAACAGAAAGGTTGCTGGTTCGAATCCTGAGCCGTCTAGATGAAAAATCTGTACTTAACCCTAATTGCTCTGGATAAGAGTGTCTGCTAAATGACTAAATGTAAATATGCATGTCTCCCTTACCTTGCTCCCCAATCTTTAGTGCACTCAGCAGGTCAATGCTCTCTGGTCTGTCCTCTATTGTCTCCTCTTTGATCAGCAGCAGATCAGGCTTCCCATCCTCCATGTCTACTGACTGTAAGAGATACAGAGTGAGACGATGTTGGATCAAGAAATCTGATATGAGCACCCTGCTATGGAACATCTTCTGTTTGGGCAATGAGGGATTACCATGAGTACTATGCAAACATATTGGTTGATTTGATTACTTGACACTCTCTAATGGTTTGATATTTCAAAGGCATGGTCTCACACTTAAAGGGCAACTCCACCACTTTTCAACCTCACTTTCATTATCTCCAATACAATACCAGTGTCAACATACACTAAAAGTATTAAGACACCTGCTCGTAGAACATCTCTTTCCAAAATCATGGGTATTAATATGGACTTAGTCCCCCCCTTTGCTGCTATAACAGCCTCCATTCTTATGGGAAGGCTTTCCACTAGCTGTGGGGACTTGCTTCCATTCAGCCACAAGAGCATTAGTGAGGTTGGGCACTGATGTTGGGTGATTAGGCCTGGCTCGCAGTCGGCGTTCCAATTCATCCCAAAGGTGTTAGATGAGGTTGAGGTCAGGGCTCTGTGCAGGCCTGTCAAGGTCTTCCACGTCGATCTCGACAAACCACTTCTGTCTGGACCTCACTTTGTGCATGGGGGCATTGTCATGCTGAAACAGGAAAAGGCCTTCCCCAAACTGTTTTCACAAAGGTGGAAGCACAGAATCTTCTAGAATGTCATTGTCAAATCAAAATAAAATTGTATTTGTCACATGCGCCAAATACAACAGGTGTACACCTTACAGTGAAATGCTTACGTACAAGCACAACCAACAATGCAGTTTTAACAAAATACCTACAAAAAAGTAAGAGATTAGAACAACAAATAATTAGAGCAGCAGTAAATAACAATAGCGGGGCTATATACAGGAGGGTACCGGTACAGAGTCAATGTGCGGGGGCAACGGTGTTGAGGTAATGTAGATGTACATGTAGATAGTTATTAAAGTGACTATGCATAGATAATTACAGAGAGTTACAGCAGCGTAGAAAATCCAATTTTTAGAGCCTTCCTCTGACACCGCCTGGTATACAGGTCCTGGATGGCAAGAAGCTTGGCCCCGGTGATGTACTGGGCCGTACGCACTACCCTCTGTAGTGCCTTGCGGTCGGAGGCCGAGCAGTTGCCATACCAGGCAGTGATGCAACCCGTCAGGATGCTCTCAATGGTGCAGCTGTAAAACCTTTTGAGGATCTGAGGACCCATGCAAAAGGGGGAATAGGTTTTGTCGTACCCTCTTCACGACTGTCTTGTGTGCTTGGACCATGTTAGTTTGTTGGTGATGTGGATGCCAAGGAACTTGAAGCTCTCAACCTGCTCCACTACAGCCCTGTCAATGAGAATGGGGGCGTGCTCCGTCCTCCTTTTCCTGTAGTCCACAATCATCTCCTTTGTCTTGATCACGTTGGGGAGAGGTTGTTGTCCTTGCACCACATTGTCAGGTCTCTGACCTCCCTATAGGCTGTCTCATCGTTGTTGGTGATCAGGCCTACCACTGTTGTGTCATCAGCAAACTTAATGATGGTGCTGGAGTCGTGCTTGGCCGTGCAGTCATGAGTGAACAGGGAGTACAGGAGGGGACAGAGCACGCCCCTCTGAGGGGCCCCCGTGTTGAGGATCAGCGTGGCGGATGTGTTGTTACCTACCCTTACCATCTGGGGGCGGCCCGCCAGGAAGTCCAGGATCCAGTTGCAGAGGGAGGTGTTTAGTCCCAGGGTCTTTAGCTTAGTGATGAGTTTTGAGGGCACTATGGTGTTGAACGCTGAGCTGTAGTCAATAAATAGCATTCTCACATAGGTGTTCCTTTTGTCCAGGTGTGGAGTATGTGGATCTGTTGGTGTAGTATGCAAATTGGAGTGGGTCTAGTGTTTCTGGGATAATGGTGTTGATGTGAGCCATGACCAGCCTTTCAAAGCACTTCATGGCTACAGACGTGAGTGCTACGGGTCGGTAGTCATTTATGCAGGTTACCTTAGTGTTCTTGGGCACAGGGACTATGGTGGTCTGCTTAAAACATGTTGGTATTACAGACTCAGACAGGGAGAGGTTGAAAATGTCAGTGAAGACACTTGCCAGTTGGTCAGCGCATGCTCGGAGTACACGTTCTGGTAATCCGTCTGGCCCTGCGACCTTGTGAATGTTGACCTGTTTAAAAGGTCTTACTCACATTGGCTGCGGAGAGCGTGATCACACAGTCGTCCGGAACAGCTGATGCTCTCATGCATATTTCAGTGTTACTTGCCTCGAAGCGAGCATATTTAGCTTGTCTGGTAGGCTCGTGTCACTGGGAAGCTCTCGGCTGTGCTTCCCTTTGTAGTCTGTAATAGTTTGCAAGCCCTGCCACATCCGACGAGCATCGGAGCCGGTGTAGTACGATTCGATCTTAGTCCTGTATTGAAGCTTTTCCTTTTTGATGGTTCGTCTGAAGGCATAGCGGGATTTCTTATAAGCCTCCGGGTTAGAGTCCCGCTCCTTGAAAGCGGCAGCTCTACCCTTTAGCTCAGTGAAACTGTTGCCTGTAATCCATGGCTTCTGGTTGGGGTATGTACGTACAGTCACTGTGGGGACAACATCCTCAATGCACTTATTGATAAAGCCAGTGACTTTTGTAGTGTACTACTCAATGCCATCGGAAGAATCCCGGAACATATTCCAGTCTGTGCTAGAAAAACAGTCCTGTAGTTTAGCATCTGCTTCATCTGACCACTTTTTTATAGACAGAGTCACTGGTGCTTCCTGCTTGAATTTTTGCCTGTAAGCAGGAATCAGTAGGATAGAATTATGGTATATTTGCCAAATGGAGGGCGAGGGAGAGCTTTGTACGCGTGTGGAGTAAAGGTAGTCAAAAATGTTTCCCTTTGGTTGCACATTTGACATGCTGATAGAAATTAGGTAAAACTGATTTAAGTTTCCCTGCATTAAAATCCTCGCCACTAGGAGCGCCGCCTCTGGATGAGTGTTTTCCTGTTTGCTTATGGCCGTATACAGCTCATTGAGTGCGGTTTTAGTGCCAGCATTGGTCTGTGGTGGTATGTAGACAGCTACAAAAAATACAGATAAACTCTCTAGGTAGATAGTGTGGTCTACAGCTTATCATGAGATACTCTACCTCTTGAGAGCAAAACCTCGAGACTTCCTTAGATATCGTGCAACAGCTGTTGTTTACATATTTGCATAGGCCCCCGCGCCTTGTCTTACCAGAGGCTGCTGTTCTATCCTGCCGATGAGTGTATAGCCAGCTTTATGTTCTTAATGTCGTCGTTCAGCCACGACTCGGTGAAACATCAGATATTACAGTTTTTCCCGTTGGTAGGATATATGTGCTTTCAGTTCGTCCCATTTATTTTCCAGCGATTGAACGTTAGCTAGCAGGACGGAAGGCAAAGGCAGATTAGCCACTCGTCGCCTGATCCTCACAAGGCAACCTGATCTTTTTCCGCTAAATCTCAGTTTTCTTCTCCAGTGAATGACGGGGATCTGGGACTGGCCGGGTGTCTGTTTCGCTGTAGCGTTAAGATTTCCCTTCACTGGAACTAAGGGGCCTAGCCCGAACAATGAAAAACAGCCCCAGACCATTATTCCTCCTCCACCAAACTTAACAGTTGGCATTATGCATTGGGACGGGTAGAGTTCTCCTGGCATCCGCCAAACCTAGATTCGTCCGTCGGACTGCCAGATGGTGAAGCGTGATTCATCACTCCAGAGAACGCGTTTCCACTGCTCCAGAGTCTAATGGCGGCGAGTTTTACACCACTCCAGCCGATGCTCGGCATTGCGCATGGGGATCTTAGGCTTGTGTGCAGCTGCTTGACCATGGAAACGGCACATTTCTAAAGTTTAGTAGAAAAAAATATAACATAACATTCTACCCAATGACATAAAAAAAAAGTGATTTTCAAACACTAAGATTCGAAGTGATGTGGGGAGCAAGAAAATACCCTCCCTTGGGCTAGAAACTCGGTGCAGGTTTTGAAAATGAATGTTTTTTTACTTTCAATCCTACCCAGAGATGTCACAGAGAAGCGTTTTTTTAGGACCTTATCTTTATAACCACAGATCGTAGAAACGGTCTTGTTTTCACATATGTAGACACTGATTTGGTGCTAGAAATTCTGATTATGAGATTGAAAAGTGGCAGAACAGACCTTTAAGATGACATGAACCAAGACCGGGGCCGTATCCACAAAAAGTCTCAGAGTAGGAGTACTGATCTAGGATCTTTCCAATAACAATACATCCGGAAAGTATTCAAACCCCTTTACTTTTTCCACATTTTGCTACGTTACAGCCTTATTTTAAAATCCTTTTTATTTTTTTATTCCCTCATCAATCTACACACAATACCACAACCTTTCAGAAGGACAACCATCTCTGCAGCACTCCACCAATCAGGCCTTTATTGTAGAGTGGCCACTCCTCAGTAAAAGGCACATGGCAGCCTGCTTGGAGTTTGCCAAAAGTCATGCTTCCTCGAACCCCATGCTGTAGTGACGCCTCAACACTGCGATGTAATGCCTTAGACAGCTGTGCCACTCTGGAGGGCCCATAACAGGCTTTTAAAATGTAATATTGATGGACAATTTCAACTTAAAATATTTTTTTAAAGACACTCATTTAGTGGAACAACCCAGTTCACAGTGGGCTCACCTCCGTGAGACTGTGTGTGGTCCTGTACAGCTCAGCTGGTTCCTCTTTGGGTTCAGGAGGAGGTGTAGTCTGGTTGTCCTCCATGACCATGGTCCCCTCAGGGTTCCCCAGACCCTCCTCCTTCACCAGCAGCACATCTGGACCCTCCTCCTCCTGGAAGAGAGAGGTGATACAGATTACACAGACATACACTCCCTCAGGTACGTACACACACAGATAATAAACACACTTTCAGCATGGAGTTATCCATCCCCACTACGTTTGAGTCCTATACTGTAGTTACAGAATGACTTTATTGTTTTTAAACCCATCATGGTGGACATAAATATGATGTTGTGGGTAAATAGAAGTCAGATAAACCTGACTAAACTATTTTGACGTGTACAGTAGGTGTTTGTTAGTGTGTGGGTATGTGTAGGTATTAGGTATTAGGGCTGTCAAACGATAACAATAATCAATAAGTTAATGGCATTAGTAAATCGTATTAGTCAACATTTTTAAATGTGCTCAAATTTGTCCCCCAAAGAAAGACTTTTCCATTTAAAAAGTAGTGCATTGATGTACAGGCATACGATGCTTTGATCGTAAGGGACGGAAACACAAAATGATCTACATCAGAATCTTTTAATAGCATTTTCACCATAAACAACACAAAAGTCCCTAACATAGCTACAGCTATTAGTGCTCCCAATGTTTGTGTAGACCTACTCCCTCTTATCAATGTTCTTGAAGTGTAACACTTGTACACAGTACAGACACACACACACACACTCTCTCTCTTTCTCTTACACACACCATTTTAAGTACTGTTAAAGCATTCTAGGTAAAAAGAACTGTCTCTTTGGATACAAAGAACAAAGAGCTTTTAAACTGATGAAAGCATTGTAACCATCTGTACTGTTCAGATACCTTTACACTCATAGTCCTACGCAGTCTCCCTCCCACTTACTCCCACACTATTGACTATGATATTGATGACTGCTTGGGAAAGAGAAAGAATGGCATTTCACTGGACTAGTGCACATGACAATAAAAACGTGAAACTTGAAACGCACATCCTCGCTCTCACACATTCATACACACCCCACTCTTGCATATGCAGCCTAACTTTGAAGCATATTTTTGATGAACCTATTCCTTTTCAGTTCTTCCTGTGCCATCCAAATGTGCATAGCCTAGTCAGTGGTCAAGTTATCAGGTTGCTAGGTAACATGACCAGTTAGCTAACCAATGGTGTTTGTTATCAAATCAAAAAACAGCAGCTTGCGAGTAGTTTAAAACCAATCCGCGTCTGAAAGAAAAACAATAGCTCCAGTACTATTGGGTATAACTTTCACATAATTTTGGCTAGAGGCACACAGTCTTCAGCTATGCAAAGGTGTAAGCATTGACTGTAGCTGTGTTCCCTGTTGTGTTCTGCATTTAAAAGCGCCGGTGCGGAAACACACGCTTAAAAAGGTTCCATGTGGTGAAGATATGGAAACGCAATTAACGGCATCCAAAAACTGTACAGCGATAAACATGTCACACGTTAAACGATGGCCCTAGTAGAAATATTTAGTAAGTGTATATTGGTTATAAAGCACTGTTGTGTGTATGCAGAATAGGTTGAGATCATATGTGATGAATATTAAAGAGAATCTCAATAAAAGTCCCATTTTGTGTTTATTAAACATAAACACGTTTTAAATACACCATATGAAAACCACATATACACATGCCCCAACTAAATATCAGCATTAACTTGTTGAACTGCATTTATTTTATCATTAAAAGTGTCTTGGGAAAAAATTCAGTAGGTGAATGGAAGTAATCCAGGCATTTGTAAACATATATCCTACACAGTACAAACATAATATGTAACAGACTTTAGGCTTATATAACACACAATGCCTGGATGCAAAATTCTACCCAGGAATATTCAACACTGAAATCTGTTACTCGTTCTTCCAAATGCACCTGTGGATCTTTTCTGCTGATAACAATGACAATGTATCAATTTGCCTTTAATGCAGGGCTTGATCTAAATGTCAGAAGCTATCGCATTAAATGGTTTCTTTCGATGTTATAGATTGGAATGATTTTTCTGCTGGTGTATTCTGAGGTAGCTCCTCTCTGAGAACCTCTTCCCGCAGTGCATACAGGCAAACAGCGTTTCTCCCGTGTGGACCTTCAGGTGCATCTTCAGCTGGTGCTGGCGAGAGAACCTCTTCTCACACTGGGGGCAGCTGTAGGGTTTCTCCCCTGTGTGGACGCTCTGATGCCTCTTCAGGTCACCAGCCTCGGCGAAGCGCATGTGACACTGTGTACAGCTGAAGGGTTTCACCCCTGTGTGGACCCTCTGGTGCCTCTTCAGGTTGCCAGCCTGGGCGAAGCGCATGTGACACTGCGTACAGCTGTAGGGTTTCACTCCGGTGTGGACCCTCTGGTGGATCTCCACATTATGGGGGCAGCTGAAGCCTTTGTTACAGAACATGCAGAGGAACCGTTTCTCTTTACTATTGCACGATGTAGAGTCCCCTCTCTGAGCCTGGGCTCTAGTCCTGTCCTTTGAGTTCAATACCTGATCAAAAAGGACGCGGCCATGTGAATCAGAAGGCTCCATCGACGTGGACACTGGATCGCAATCTCTGAACGCATGTAAAGGGGAGTGGGTCGCAACATTTCGATTTGTCTCCAAGCTTTCCCTGAAATCTAAGAAGTCACTGGTGTTGTCCAGCGAGTGTCCTTCTCTTGAGTGAGTCTCGTCTGCATTCCATGTCTGAGGAGAGTTGCGCTCAACTTTCACAATAACCTCATCTACGACAAGACCTTCCCCTTTCTTATCTAGGTGCCTTTCAGAGTTTACACTACTACTGTAACGGTTCCAGTCCCCTCTCATTGGATTAATCTGTGGATCTAAGCCCACAGGCATGTCACCAGATATCATCAGTGTCTCTGTAGCGTATGAACAGGACGGATCATTGTGAGTCTGTAATGCATCACCTGAGTCCCGATTGGATAAAACTGTCCTCGGGTTAGCGTAAAGTAAATACTCTGAGTGGGGTGCAGGAGGACAGCCCAGTCGCCCCAGCCCCGTTAAAGTCTCGGTGACTGTCTCTGACTTGAGTGCGGCGTTTGGCGTTCCACTGACCTCCGTGATGCTGCGTTGGGTCCTGGGCTGCACTGGGGCGGTGGTGGGGTCCTCCGTGGTTACAGCCACTCCAGTCTGGATGTCTGTGCTGTGCCGTGGGTCCTCCTCTCCTTCAGACCGCTCCAGCTTGACCACAGGACCTGCAGCCTCTGCATCTGCAGACTGACAAAGAAGAGAGGAGGTTATTGGATAACAATGTCATAGGGAAGTCTCACAATCTTCCCTATGGCAGATAAATGAGGATGTACATGTAATCAAATGAATAGCTGAGGGAAGCCTTTCTGAAATAAATTGGCAACATTTGATGTACTGTAATTTTGATGTAATACTATTACACTAACCTCTATCATGATAATGTGCTGGGTTGAGGTTCCACTCCCATCATCATCAGTGATTGGTTGGTCATCTCTCCATGTATTGTGTCCCACTGGCTTAACAAAGCTTCTGTAGCCTCCAGTGCGATGTCCTTCACCTGAGAGAGTGATTGGGCGAAAAGAGGTGGATAGGTTAGGTACTGTCAATGCTCAACTGTATATTGTACACTAAGGTAACATTTCTCATAACTTCTTGAAATACTATTTATTGATAGATGTATTATGTTCCATGTGTTACATTGTTTTCATTGAGTAAATAATAGGAAATTCAGTAAATTAATAATCTGGTTGGAATATGAGTGTTTTTGCGCCAATATAGCTAAGTAATCAGGGGAATTATTGCATACTATTCAATAACTGACCAAGACCAAATTCTGGGTAACACATCTGAACAGATGTCCAGAGGGGAACGGTGCGACAGGCCGCGCATCCTCGGCCTTCTGCAAAATGTACCTCTTGCCATTCCTCTGTATCGGTCGAGGATCTTAACACTACTGGGTCGAATGGTGAGGACGCGTTCTGGCATTGTCCTCTCAGCGCGCTCCCGTGCCACCTTCAGTTCCAGTAGTTTTCTCCGCAATGTCCTGTTTTCTTTCTGGCTTTGAGTTATTTCCAAACGAAACACTGCATAGTCGTCATCAACGAGTTTACAGATCTCTGCAACGGCTGCATTCGCTAGCACCTCCATGATGGAGGCTATTTGAGTGTGAAACACCATACAGTTAGCCATTGTTAGCGAACGTTAGTAGCTAGCGTTACCTAGATACCTTCTATCGACTAAGTCGTCTCCAACACGAATTATACTCTATATGGGGTGAGAATGTGATGCTGTGCAGTTATGACTACTCATATTTTGAAATCCAGGGTGTTAATAAACGTCTAAGAAATGGTTCATGGTCACTGTGGTTCACTTCCGTTTACTTCTTCTTCTTAGGTGGGGTTTAACGGCGGTTGGCATCCAATATTGATGGTGTATTACCGCCACCAACTGTACAGGGGTGAAAAAAGGAAACTGCACACGGTGAGAGATACTTTTTGATATTATCTCTCTCTCCTTCAGTTCTTCAAACGTCAAACCACTCTGCCGCATCCACAATAATGCCCATCTTCCTTGACTTTCTCTCCACATTAGCTGTGCCATTGATCACCATTGCTATAAAAACCACAATGTCCACCTTCTTTACATACAGCATATCTGGATCCTGCTGGTGGGAGGCCAACTCTGCAGCCTGCAGAGGCCTACCTGATAACATCGGACATTCTACTTTTTCTACCCTTTCTACCGCCTCCGCATAGGAGACAGACTGAATTCCCTGATTTTGGCCACCTCCATCTCTTTCACCCTATATGGGCATTCCAAGGATATCGCCTCATGTTCTCCACCACAGTTACAATACTTTATTCCTCTGTAATTCTCTTCTGCTATACAGTCTCCATCAAAGTGGTTTCCCCCACACGTCCCACATCTCGGCTCCTTCCGCCTGCAGACACTTTCTGCATGTCCAAACATTTTACATCTGTTACACTGCAAAGGCCTGGATATAAAGGCTCTGACAGGATAATATACATATCCCAGCTGCACTCGGGTCGGGAGGGACTCCACATAAAAACAAAACACAAGGAGAGACGAACTCTTCTCCTTCTTGCCATTAACCACACTATTCATCCAGCGTACATCAACCACTCCAGAAATGTACTTTAGCATATCAATATCAACTTATTATGCAACTTCAGAAATGACTCCTTTAAAAAGTGCCCTGCTCTGATTTAACTTAACCACTTTGGATATCTTCAATGGGTTTACCGAGTTGGGTGTACATAGTTCCAGAAAACAGACTCCTACCAAGATACGATGGGGAATTATCAACCCTAGCCTTTTCCTTTCCCACATCAATTTAGCTTATTTTTCCATTTGTTTGGACAAATGTCCATTCTTAATTTCCACTGCAAATTGATTCAAGCACCATCATAGCAATAAACGCAAGACACCCTACCTTATTAAACTCATCCTCTCTGGATCTCTCTTCAGGCCTACTCACTGAGGGGCTCCCAGTCGAATCCCTCACCCTTGGGCTAACCGCTACTCTCGTCACTGCCTCAGCACAGGACACTTTCTTCCCCACTCAAACTCTGGCAATCTCAACCTGTCTCTCTCTCACAGGGCACTTCGGATACCCAGCTGCATGGGCACCCCCACACACAGTGCTTTCTCTATCCCAACTTTACACTCCCTCTGACTATCCAAGTGAGAGAAAAAGTATATTTTATATATTACAAGTATACTGAAGTATACTTAAATATGCTACAAATTCAGATAATATACTACAAATACGAGATGTACTTTTCTCGTATATCTAGTACTATCTTTACTATCATTACACTTAACACACATTTTAAATGCATTGTTTTTCTGTCTAAGTATACTACCGTAGTGGAGCAGGTTGAGAGCTTCAAGTTCCTTGGCCTCCACATCACCAACAAACTAACATGGTCCAAGCACACTAAGATAGTCGTGAAGAGGGCACAACAAAACCTATTCCCCCTCAGGAGACTGAAAAGATTTGGCATAGGTCCTCAGATCCTCAAAAGGTTTTACAGCTGCACCATCGAGAGCATTCTGACAGGTTGCATCACTGCCTGGTATGGTAACTGCTCGGCCTCCGACCGCAAGGCAGAGGGTAGTGCGTACGGCCCAGTACATCACTGGGGCCAAGCTTCCTGACATCCAGGACCTCTATACCAGGTGGTGTCAGAGGAGTTTAATAACTCTATCTACATGTACATATTACCTCATTTACCTCGACACCGGTGCCCCGCACATTGACTCTGTTCCGGTACCCCCTGTATATAGCCCTGCTATTGTTTTTTACTACTAATTATTTGTTATTCTTATCTCTTACTTTTTGGGGGGTATTTTCTTAAAACTGAATTGTTGGTTAAGGGCCTGTAAGTAAGCATTTCACTGTAAGAATACCTGTTGTATTCGGAGCATGTGACAAATAACATTTGATTTGATAGAGCAGGTGTTCCTAATGTTTTGTACACTCACTGTATATGGATCTTTCCTAAAACTAGGGTACCAAGTCATTAATAAACATTTGCATTTTTTTTTATGTGGATACATTAAGATATAAAGGGGGAATATAGATACATTCAATTGAATTCATGAGTTGAATCAAAACTTACGTTTAAACCTTTTTTCATGCTTGGAGTCTTCACAGTTTCGGCAAAAATTGTGTGATATAAAACACCACCTTTCTTTCCTTACATTTATGATACAGTTGTTTGTTATTATATCATATACTAAGCATTTATCAATTGAATTACACATTGACATTGATTCGGTGAAATTCCTGGATATTGTTGTCAGACATCTTTTTTTAAGGAGATCTTGGATTGTGTACGGTAACCTCATAACATTTTGTATCTCTCTCTGTTATGGTGTGGAAACAGTTTTCATGTGATTGCAAAATCCAATGCATTAAACAGAAAGAGTAACTTTAATATGATTACTAAAACTACAATTGATACTGAAATTAATGGGGTTCTTTAATATAATTACGCATAATAGTTGTTTGAGGCGCGTTTGGTGTCTAGCTGTATTCAAAATATATTTGTTTTGCTATTTCTCTAATATACTAAGAATATACTTAAGTACAAAAAATACATCTGATTTAGATATGTTATATATTTTAAATATGTGAAAGTATATTTATCACAGACATACTTCTATATACTTAAATATATTGATATATTCAACAAGAAAAAAATCCTGCTTGGGTATGCCCTCCTGCACATTTCAGGATCTCCCTCCTACACACTGCACCAAATCCTTGGCACCTAAAGCACAGTAGGGTTTCAGAACATAGGTTATATTTGCTATTCTGTGAGAGCCTAACCTGACCTTATCAGGTAGAAACTCTGGGCCAAAGCTCAACAAGACAGACAGGGTATTCGGTCTCACCATTGGCAACAGGTCCACGACTCACCAAACGGCACACATCAGAAACACCAGGAAATATTACACTCAATGCTACCCCATTGATCACTCCTTTGAGTGGCGTCCTGCACGACACAGGTCAATCCCTGAGGCGCGTGACGAGGAGAGCCCACTGCGTTCGGGCCAAGGATGCAACCATTATCAGTTTGTCATTCACCCAGCTTGAAACAACATATGGACATTTCCATCTAAAAGGATCCATGAGCACCAACATGTGAAGTTCATAGGAGCATGTCAAATGAAAGATAAGAGTCTATATATATATTTTTTTTAATCAAGGCATATATACATTTTTAAACCATTTTCCATCCTAAAAATGTGAAATAAGTGAAGCCTTTAATTTCTGGTCAATCAAATGGAAAAGGGGTCTGAGACAACAGCTTCCGGAAACCGTCTTAAAAGGTATTAGAAATACATCCAAACACAATAATGTTGAAGTAGAGACCCCTGCCAACTAATATCAACACTTATATTTACACTGAACAAAAATATAAATGCAATATGCAACAATTTCAAAGATTTTACTGAGTTACAGTTCATATAAGGAAATCAGTCAATTTAAATAAATGCATTAGGCCCTAATCTATGGATTTCACATGAATGGGAATACTGTTGGTCACAGACGCCTTTAAAAAAGGTAGGGGCATGGACCAGAAAACCAGTCAGTATCTGGTGTAACCATGATTTGCCCCATGCAGTGCGACACATCTCCTTCACATAGAGTTCATCAGGCTGTTGTGGCCTGTGGAATGTTGTCCCACTCCTCTTCAATGGCTGTGGGAAGTTGCTGGATATCGCCGGGAACTGGAACACGCTGTCGTACACGTCGATCCAGAGCATACCAAACATGATCAATGGATGACATGTCTGGTGAGTATACAGGCCATGGAAGAACTGGGACATTTTCAGCTTCAAGAAATTGTGTACAGATCCTTGCAACATGGGGCTGTGCATTATCATGCATGAAACATGAGGTGATGGAGGCGGATGAATAGCACGACAATGGGCCTCAGAATCTCGTCACGGCATCTCTGTGAATTTAAATTCCATCCACAACCCCACCGCCATCATGGGGCACTCTGTTCACAACGTTGACATCAACAACCTGCTCGCCCACACGATGCCATATCTGTCATCTGCCCGGTACAGTTGAAAGCGGGATTCATCCGTAAAGAGCTCAATTCTCCAGCGTGCCAGTGACCATCGAAGGTGAGCACGACGCCGAACTGCAGTCTGGTCAAGACTGACGTTGGAGGCGGCTTATGTTAGAGAAATGAACATTCAATTATCTGGCAACAGCTTTGGTGGACATTCCTGCAGTCTGTATGCCAATTGCATGCTCATTTAAAACTTAAGACATCTGTGGCGTTGTGTTGTTGTCATGTGTGCTCCCTCTCCGGCCTCTAGGTCACCAGGCTGCTCGTTATGGCGCACACCTTTCACCATCATTAGGCGCACTTGCGCGTCGTCAGATTCACCTGGACTCCATCACTTCCCTGATTACCTTCCCAATATATGTCACTCCCTTTCATTCCTTCCCCAGGCGTCATTGTTTCTGTTCCAGTGTCATGTCTGTGCGTTGTTTGTGTCTCTTTTGTTCATTTGTTTATTAAATTATGCTCTCCCTGAACTTGCTTCCCGACTCCCAGTGCACACATTACAGTTGTGTGAAAAAAAATCACATTTTAGAGTGGCCTTTTATTGTCCCCAGCACAGGGTGCACCTGTGTAATGATCATGGTGTTTAATCAGCCACACCTGTCAAGTGGGTTGATTATCTTGACAAAGGATAAATGCTTTGATTTAAACAAATGTGTGCAGCATTTTTAAGAGAAATAAGCTTTTTGTGCACATGGAACATTTCTGGGATCTTTTATTTCAGCTCATGAAATGAACTCAGTATCATAGATTATTGTGAAATAGACACATTGCTTATGCAACATTAACCAATTAAAAACAGTACTGTAGCAATGAGGTTTGTGCTGTAAGCTATAAGCCCAATACATTATCACTGCATATTGACTTTGCTTGAATTGCCCTGCCAATGCATTGTTGTTCGTGCCATTTAAAAAAATTATATTTCAAAATTTGAGGTGGGCTATATGATCACACCGGTAATAGATCCGTTGTTGTATTACTTGTGAAGCATACATTTAAATAATTCGATTTTTATTTTACTGGGCTGACATCCCTCCGCTCTCCCCTTCCTCCACTGACCAAAAAAAGCTGATGGCAAAATTCGAGTCGCACTGCATTATTTGTGCCTCATGCACAAATTCATGTTGTCACTCCGATGAACAGAAAAAGTTAAATATTTCTCAATTAAAAAAGACCCAAGCCACTAATAATAACAACAACGCAGGCCCATTGAAGCACTTCATACTTTCATTACTGCTGCAGTGCTTGATGAGTGTCTTTAATTCCTTCGACCTCTTGAGAACCAAACCACCGATCAAAAAGACATGCTTGTTCCCAGCCTTTCTAGGGAGTTTTTCCTAGCCACCATGCTTCTACATCTGCATTGCTTGCTGTTTGGGGTTTTAGGCTGGGTTTCTGTACAGCACTTTGTGACATCGCTGATGTAAAAAGGGCTTTATAAATACATTTGATTGACTGATTGATTGCGAATTCAACATGGCTTTGTGATTCTGTATTTTGTCATTTACGGAACTGTTGTCGTGCCTCAGAGATCAACTCATAAGCCTGAAGGATAGCATCTTTAACAGTGTCCTAATCTGAGCTCTGGTCAAGAGATAAAGCGGCGGCACTTTCTAAAATTTTCCCACAAGAACACTTAGGAGGAGCAGTGACCAAATACACTGCATTACCAAAAGTATGTGGACACCTGCTCATCGAACATCTCATTCCAAAATCATGGGCATTGCTTTGTGCACGGGAGCATTGTCATGCTGAAACAGGAAAGGGCCTTCCCCAAACTGTTGCCACAAAGTTGGAAGCACAGAATCGTCTAGAATGTCATTGTATGCTGTAGCGTTAAGATTTCCCTTCACTGGAACAAAGGGGCCTAGCACGAACCATGAAAAACAACCCCAGAACATTATTCCTCCTCCGCCAAACTTTACAGTTGGCATTATGCATTGGGGCAGGTAGCCTTCTCCTGGCATCCATCAAACCCAGATTCGTTCATCGGACTGCCAGATGGTGAAGCGTGCAATATCACTCCAGAGAATACGTTTCCACTGCTCCAGAGTCCAATGGCGGCGAGCATTACAAAACTCCAGCCAGTGCTTGGCATTGAGCATGATGATCTTAGGGTTATGTGCGGCTGCTCGGCCTTGGAATCCAATTTCATGAAGCTTCCAATGGAAGTTTGGAACTCGGTAGTAAGTGTTGCAACCGAGGACAGGCGATCTTTACACACTATAAGCTTCAGCACTCTGCAGTCCCATTCTGTGAGCTTGTGTGCCCTACCTCTTCACGGCTGAGCCATTGTTGGTCCTAGACTAGACAATAATAGCACTTACAGTTGACCGGGGCAGCTCTAGCAGGGCAGAAAGTCACTGAGCTCTTCAGTAAGGCCATTCTACTGTCAATATTTGTCTATGGAGATTGCATGGCCGTGTGCTCGATTTTATACACCCTTCAGCAAGGGGTGTGGCTATAATAGCCGGATACACTAATTTGAATGGGTGTCCACAGACTTTCGTATATATAGTGTATTTCAGGTCCATTTTCAGGTCCAGTTTTTTACTCGCTCAAACCGAGTAAAATATAGGTCCACCTCCAAGTCGACTGTTCCGACCAAGATCAAACTCTGTTGAGGGTGCAGGATGGCCTGACTGGATTCGGAGTGCTTCCAGATCCATCTCTCTTAATCGAATGGCATGCACACGTTCCTGTTCTTGTTGTCCGGCTGCACGTTCTCTTTCCTTGTGCTTTAGCTCTAGTTTCAGTTTCCTTTTTGCCTTTAGTTCTACCTCTCGCAGTCGCACATCTATTGGGTGTACTCTACCACCCGTAAGACACTTTTCTTCCTCCTCCACCAAAGCAGTATCGACTCTTTGAATACTGTTTTTGAATCGTCATGTGCAACTTTGATGTCATAATGCTTTGCAATGACGAGCAGATTCTTCTTCGTTCCACGTAGGTTTTTCCATAAATGCTTCCAACTTAAAGTCTATGGCTTTTTTTATTACCTGTGTTTATGCAACTTTTCAAAATCATTCCACCAATCTTCGAAGCCCTCAGGGTGGATTTCAGTGATAGAAACTATACCACAAAAGTGTATTTTGAACACCCTAATATCTGGGCAAAGCAGAGCTTCAGAGTAGAAAATTAGAGCGACTACCATTCTTCTGGGCATCTTGGACGAGCCCCCATTTTGTTACGTTCCCCAGTAAGAAACCAAAAATTGTTGCTCAAACAGGAGGGGGTTACGAACAAAAACCAAAGAGAAACAGGTGAAGTTCTAGGAGGGGTTCTGAAAGACACTCATGGGGGTGTCCACTGAAAGTTGACTAGCAACAACAACTGGGACCTAAAAGACACCCACGATGAGCGACCATTAAAATTGCACCAGAAAAGGCAAACTAAATTAAAGCCTACACCAAACTTAACAACAACCAATTCCACACACTGCTGCCATCTTGTGGAAAACATCTAAATTACACCTAGAATCCTATCTCAATGTATGACCTTTCTCTTGCATTTCAAAGATGACGCATGTTTTTTAGTATTATCTTTTACCAGATATAATGTGTTATATTCTCCTACATTAATTTCGCATTTCCACAAACTTCAAAGTGTTTCCTTTCAAATGGTATCTAGAATATGCATATCCTTGCTTCAGGTCCTGAGCTACAGGTGGTTAGATCTGGGTCATTTTAGGTGAAAATTGGAAGGAAAAAAAGGGATAGATCCTTAAGAGGTTTTTAAAGACAGGAAGCAAAAAAGTGGAGCAAAACAAAAACAGTGAAGATCAGATAAAGGATTGTTTATAAATCAAATAGGGGGAGCCAACTAAAGGTGTTAACCCTCCACATCTCTCAAGACATCTGGAGCACTGTGCCAGCACAGGTGAAACACCTTACTAATGAGATGACAGACCAGCACAGGTTGAACACATACTGACCAATGAGGTAACGTCCAACCTCAAAATATAAAAAAACCTAAGCCTGTAACAACAGTAAAGTACAGAACCAAAACCAACAGAATTAACTACAAACTAACTAGTACTACATTACACTATACACTCTTCATGGTCTGTGTGCATTTTCTGCTGGTGTATCCTGAGGTATCTCCTCTCTGAGAACCTCTTCCCGCAGTGCGTACAGGCGAATGGCCTCTCTCCTGTGTGGACCTTCAGGTGCCTCTTCAGCTGGTGCTGGTGGGAGAACCTCTTCTCACAATGGGGGCAGCTGTAGAGTTTCTCACCTGTGTGGACCTTCTGGTGCCTCTTCAGGCAGGATGAGTGGGAGGAACTGGCCCGGCACAGGTGGCAGCCGAACGGTTTCTCCCCCGTGTGCATCCTCTGGTGGATCTCCACCTGTTTGGGGAAACTGAAGGCTTTCCCACAGAACGAACTAGGGAAGAGCTTCTCTTTGCCACCGGATCTGCTGATAGTGTCTCTACTACTGTCATTTGTCAATGAGCTTGTGAAGCCATTTAGTGTTGAGGCACTGGCATTGTCTGAGGTCTGGTTTAACATAAGGAGAGTGTGAGGAGGACGAAGGCCAGGGAGCGTCTGTGTTGTCTCAGGGTCCATGTTCCAGTTGATAGATCCTATAGAAGGCAGGCTGAAGGCAGCACCTGTTAGGGGGTTAACCTGAGGCGCCATCAGTCTCTCTGAATCACAACTATAGGAGCAGGATGGAGCATCGCTAGCCGAGTCTGTGTCTGTTCTCTCCCGCCTCATACGGACATCTCCCTGTCCCCGCAGACCAATTCTACTCCTCACCCTGGTCTCAGCCAGTCTGTTGTCATGGAGACTATGATCGGTTGTTGTTTTGTGTTCGACTGTCTGTTTCTGGTTGTGGTTAACAGTGTTGTTCCCCAGCCCAGAGTTGAAGATGCTGTCCCATCCACTGACCTCCACTATGTCGCCTCTGGTCCTGGCCAGCTCAGTGATGTCATCCCCCGGGCCCTTGGCTGCACCAGTCTGGGAATCCAAGATGGCCGCCCAGTCTCCACTGTTAGCCTCCAGCCAACCACCTGCAGGAAGAGGTTACAAAATAGACTTGATAAACATGGCAGAGAACTCTACATATGGAGATTCTTTGGTCAATTACCTGGTCAAGTTCATACATTGTGTGTTTTTGTATGTAAACACACGTTTAATTTTCTGAATGAAGAAAAATAAAAAAGCCAGTTGCATCACTATTCCTATTTGAATATATATTACTGTATGTAGGCTATATGTATTTCTCCGTTATCTTGCTCCCCCATCTTTAGTCCACTCAGCAGGTCAATGCTCTCTGGTCCGTCTTCTACTGTCTCCTCTTTGACCAGCTGCAGATCAGGCTTCCGATCCTCCATGTCTACTGACTGTAAGAGATACAGAGTGAGAGGATGTTGGATCAAGACATCTAATATGGGGCCTCCCGGGTGGCGCAGTGGTCTAGGGCACTGCATCGCAGTGCTAGCTGCGCCACCAGAGTCTCTGGGTTCGCGCCCAGGCTCTGTCGCAGCCGGCCGCGACCGGGAGGTCCGTGGGGCGACGCACAATTGGCCTAGCGTCGTCCGGGTTAGGGAGGGTTTGGCCGGTAGGGATATCCTTGTCTCATCGCGCTCCAGCGACTCCTGTGGCGGGCCGGGCGCAGTGCGTGCTAACCAAGGGGGCCAGGTGCACGGTGTTTCCTCCGACACATTGGTGCGGCTGGCTTCCGGGTTGGAGGCGCGCTGTGTTAAGAAGCAGTGCGGCTTGGTTGGGTTGTGCTTCGGAGGACGCGTGGCTTTCGACCTTCGTCTCTCCCGAGCCCGTACGGGAGTTGTAGCGATGAGACAAGATAGTAATTACTAGCGAAATGGATACCACGAAAATTGGGGAGAAAAAATATATTTTAAAAAAAGACATCTAATATGAGCACCCTGCTATGGAACATCTTCTGATTGGGCAATGAGGGATTGCTATGAGTACAATGCAAACATGTTAGTTGATTTGATACTATACTAATGGTCAGAAAATTCAATGGCATGGTCCCACACTTAAGACAAAATTATTTAAGACCTGACCTAATACCAGTCAGACAGTAGTTCACAGTGGGCTCACCTCAGTGAGACTGTGTGTGGTCCTGTGCTGCTCAGCTTGTTCCTCTGTTGGTTCAGGAGAAGGTGTAGTCTGGTTGTCCTCCATGACCATGGTCCCCTCAGGGTTCCCCAGACTCTCCTCCTGGAAGAGACAGGTGATACAGATTACACAGACATACACTCCCTCAGGTACGTACGTACACACACACACAGACGTTTGAGTCCTATGCCGTAGTTAAATAATTACTTCATTGTTGTTAAACACATCATGGTGGACATAAATATGATGTTGTGGGTAGAAATAAGTCAGCTAAGATAAGTCAAAAGTCATCAGACAAACCTGACAAAACTATTTTGACGTGTACAGTAGGTGTTTGTTAGTGTGTGGGTATGTGTAGGTACAGTAAGCTCCAAAAGTATTGGGACAGTGACACATTTTTGTGGGGGTATGATATTTGTGCTTCTGTAACTTTTTCACTTTTATTGTCACATTACTTTTGGTCCCCTAAAATGGGGGGAATATGTACAAAAAGTGCTGTCATTTCTAAACGGTTCACCCGATATGGATTAAAATACCCTCCGTTTAAAGCTGACATTCTGTACTTTAACCTCAAAGTCATTGTATAATTTACAATCGAAAGTGCTAAAACAGTGGTTCCCAAACTTTTAATAGTCCCGTACCCCTTCAAACATTCAACCTCCAGCTGCGTACCCCCTCTGGCACCAGGGTCAGATCACTCAAATGTTTTTGCCATCATTGCAAGCCTGCCACACACACACACTATACGATACATTTATTAAACATAAGAATGAGTGTGAGTTTTTGTCACAACCCGGCTCGTGGGAAGTGACAAAGAGCTCTTATAGGACCAGGACACAAATAATAATAATAATAAATAATTTTGCTCTTTATTTAACCATCTTACATATAAAACCTTATTTGTTAATCGGAAATTGTGAATAACTCACCACAGGTTAATGAGAAGGGTATGCTTGAAAGGATGTACATAACTCTGCAATGTTGGGTTGTATTGGAGAGTCTCAGTCTTAAATCATTTTCCACACACAGTCTGTGCCTGTATTTAGTTTTCATGCTAGTGATGGCCGAGAATCCACTCTCACATAGGTACGTGGTTGCAAAGGGAATCCGTGTTTTAACAGCATGATTTGCCAAGGCAGGCTACTCTAAATGCAGCCCAATCCAGAAATCTGTCAAAACTTCAGATTAAATTCAATTTTCACAGAACCGCTTGTTGCAATTTCGATGAGGCTCTCTTGTTCAGATATCGGTAAGTGGAAAGGGATAACGAATCCAGTTGTTTGTGTCATCCGTTTCAGGAAAGTACCTGCGTAATTGCGCACCCAACTCCCTCAGTCAGGTGCTTTGCTATATCACATGACATTGTCCGTGAGCTTGAGTTCATTTGCACACACAAAATCATACAATGATGGGAAGACCTGTGTGTTGTCCTTGTTAATGCAGACAGAAGAGCTCCAACTTCTTAATCATAGCCTCAATCGTCATCATGCAAGAGGTCAGACAATTGAAAATGATGGTCAGTAAAGAAAACTTTAAGCTCATCTCTCAATTTAAAAAAATGTATCAATACTTCGGCCCTTGATAACCAGCACACTTCTGTATGTTGTAAAAGTGTTACATGGTCGCTGCCCATATCGTTGCATAATGCAGAAAATACACAAGAGTTCAGGGGCCTTGCTTTAACGAAGTTAACCATTTTCACTGCAGTGTCCAAAACGTTTTTCAAGCGGTCATGCACGTGCGTTACCACTCCACTATGTCTCCCTGTCATGGCTTTTGCGCCATCAGTAGATACCAACATGAGCAGCAGCTACGTTTGGCTACATACTGACCGTTAGTGGAATTCCCGCGAGAGAGTAACATTTTATGTGATTGGATGTTAATTATTTGACTAGGCTACCTGTATTTGACATTGTGTTGTTATTTCGCTTAACACTAGATGGTTTAATTTCATTTTTGGCAGTGAAACGAGGCTACTCAGTCAAGAAAAAAAAAAACTCACCCCAATGTTAATTATAAAATGGACCGAAAATGTCCCAAAAATGTGTAAAAAAAAATGTGAATCACATTTTTATTTGTCGTACCCCAGACGGCATTGCGCGTACCCGTCCCAATACTTTGAGCTCATTGTATATTTAGTTATAAAGCGCTGTCAGGTGTACTGTATGCTAAATATGTATACAAAAGAGAGTCTCAATGAAAGTCTTAGAATGAAAAGTCCCATTTTGTGTTTATTAAAACATAGATAAGTTTAAAATACACCATATGAAAACCACACATACACGTCTAAACTACAAATCTGCATGATAAACTACATTCATTTTCTTATTAAGTGTCTTGGGAAAGAAATTATGTAGTTGAATGGAAGTTATAAAATAAGCATTTGGGAACATCATATACAATGCCTTCATAACATTTTCACACCCCTTGACTTTTTCCACATTTGGTTATTTTACCATGTAGAATAAAAATTGATTCAATTGAAAAAAAAAATAATTCAACGTTCTACACAAAATACTCTGTCAAAGTGGAAGAAAAATTCTAACATTTTTATTTAAAAAAATTGAAAAATAAAACACTAATATATCATAATTAGATAAGTATTTAACCCCCTGAGTCAATACATGTTAGAATCACCTTTGGCAGCTTTGAGCCTTTTCGGGTAAGTCTAAGAGCTTTCCACACCTGGATTAACCAACAATTGCCTATTATTCTCTTCAAAATTCTTCAAGTTCTTGAAGCTGTGCGCCAGAAGAGAAAATAACTTGTCCCAGCCATGAAAGCTGCCAAAGCGTGTGGGTACATTGCTTACATCCACTCTGACAGGCTTATTGTCCACCCGCAGAAAACACACACACACCAACTGATTAATGGACTGCTGAATGATTTTTTTCTCTCTTTCTTTGTTTGTTCTTTTCCATATATGTATGTCTCTGAGAAGCTACCCAAGAAAGGGCAAAAACATTTGCTCATATTAATATATGTAGCCTTAGAAATAAGGATAATGAAATCAATAACTTGCTAACATCAGATAGCATTCATATATTAGCCATTTGAGACTCACTTAGATAATTCCTTTGATGATACAGCAGTAGTAATACAAGTATAACATCTATAGAAGAGACAGGAATGCTTATGGGGGAGGTGTTGCTATATACAGTGCCTTCGGAAAAGTATTCAGACCCATTGACTTTTTCCAAATTTTGTTACGTTACAGATTTACTCTAAAATGTCATTTTAAATTTAAAAAAAAATCTCAGCAATCTACACACAATACCCCATAATGACAAACCGAAAACAGGTTTAGGCATTTTTGCAAATTTAAAAACAAAAATACATTATTTTCATAAGTATTCAGACCCTTTGCTATGAGACTCAAAATTGAGCTCAAATGCATCCTGTTTCCATTGATCATCCTTGAGATGTTTCTACAAAAATTGATTGGGGTCCACCTGTGGTAAATTCAATTGATTGGACATGATTTGGAAAGGCACACACCCGTCTATATAAAGGTCCCACAGTTGACAGTGCGTGTCAAAGCAAAAACCAATCCATAAGGTCGAAGGAAAAACCTGGGGAAGGGTACCAAAACATTTCTGCAGCATTGAAGGTCCCCAAGAACACAGTGTGCTCCATCATTCTTAAATGGAAGAAGTTTGGAACCACCAAGACTTCCTAGAGCTGGCCGCCTGGCCAAACTGAGCAATCGGGGGAGAAGGGCCTTCGTCAGGGAGATGAACCCGATGGTTAGTCTGACAGAGCTCTGAGTTCCTCTGTGGAGTTGGGAGAACCTTCCAGAAGGACAACCATCTCTGCAGCACTCCACCAAATCAGGCCTTTATGGGGTGAAGGTTCACCTTCCAACAGAACAACGACCTTAAGTACCACTTTTCTCTGTATACATCAATGATGTCGTTCTTGCTGCTGGTGATTCTCTGATCCACCTCTACACAGACAACACCATTCTGTATACTTCTGGCCCTTCTTTGGATACTGTGTTAACTAACCTCCAGACGAGCTTCAATGCCATACAACTCTCCTTCCGTGGCCTCCAACTGCTCTTAAATGCAAGTAAAACTAAATGCATGCTCTTCAAACGATCGCTGCCCGCACCTGCCCGCCCATCCAGCATCACTACTCTGGACGGTCCTGACTTAGAATATGTGGACAACTACAAATACCTAGGTGTCTGGTTAGACTGTAAACTCTCCTTCCAGACTCACATTAAGCATCTCCAATCCAAAATTAAATCTAGAATCGGCTTCCTATTTTGCAACAAAGCATCCTTCACTCATGCTGCCAAACATACCCTCGTAAAACTGACTATCCTGCCGATCCTCGACTTCGGCGATGTCATTTACAAAATAGCCTCCAACACTCTACAGCAAACTGGATGTAGTCTATCACAGTGCCATCTGTTTTGTCACCAAAGCCCCATATACTACCCACCACTGCGACCTGTATGCTCTCGTTGGCTGGCCCTCGCTTCATATTCGTCGCCAAACCCACTGGCTCCAGGTCATCTAGAAGTCTTTGCTAGGTAAGGCCCCGCCTAATCTCAGCTCACTGGTCACCATAGCAGCACCCACCCGTAGCACGCGCTCCAGCAGGTATATTTCACTGGTCACCCCCAAAGCCAATTCCTCCTTTGGCCGCCTTTCCTTCCAGTTCTCTGCTGCCAATGACTAGAACGAATTGCAAAAATCACTGAAGCTGGAGACTTATCTCCCTCACTAACTTTAAGCACCAGCTGTCAGAGCAGCTCACAGATCACTGCACCTGTACATAGCCCATCCGTAAATAGCCCATCCAATTACCTCATCCCCATGCTGTTATTTATTTATTTTTGCTCCTTTGCACCCCAGCATCTCTACTTGTACATTCATCTTCTGCACATCCGTCACTCATGTTTAATTGCTAAATTGTAATTATTTTGCCACCATGGCCTATTTATTGCCTTACCTCCCTTATTTTACCTCATTTGCACACACTGTATATAGACTTTTTCTATTGTGTTATTGACTGTATGTTTGTTCATTCCATGTGTAACTGTGTTGTTGTTTGTGTCGCACTGCTTTGCTTTATCTTGGCCAGGTCGAAGTTGTAAACGAGAACTTGTTCTCAACTTGCCTACCTGGTTAAATAAAGGTTAAATAAATTTTAATTTAAAAAGTACACAGCCAAGACAATGCAGGAGTGGCTTCGGGACAAGTCTCTGAATGTCCTTGAGTGGCCCAGCCAGAGCCCGGACTTGAACCCAATCGAACATCTCTGGAGAGACCTGAAAATAGCTGTGCAGCGACGCTCCCCATCCAACCTGACAGAGCTTGAGAGGATCTGCAGAGAAGAATGGGAGAAACTCCTCAAATACAGGTGTTCCAAGCTTGTAGCGTCATAACCAAGACGACACAAGGATGTAATCGCTGCCAAAGGTGCTTCAACAAAGTACTGAGTAAAGGGTCTGAAAACGTATGTAAATGTGATATGTGATATTTCAGAGTGTGCAAAACTGTCATCAAGGCAAAGGGTGGCTACTTCGAAGAATCTAAAATATATTGTTTTGTTTGGTTACTACATGATTCCATACGTGTTATTTCATAGTTTTGATGTCTTCACTATTATTCTACAATGTAGAAAATAGTCAAAAGAAAAGAAAAACCCTTGAATGTGTAGGTGTGTCCAAACTTTTGACTGGTACTTTTTCTTGATGTGAAGTCATATTACGTCTGCTGTTTTTGATCGACAAGACAGTTCAATGGAAACGCACCGCAATAGGCAACTGTCACATCTATTTTCTACGCAAACTTTCTAAATGTCAATGAAAAATCTCTGGGCAAACTAATGGAAACATAGTTAATGAGTTGAATCAGCAGTTTATTTTGTCTGGGGCTACAACAACAAATGTGTGCTGTTGGGAGTACTCGAGGACTGGAGTTGGGAACCACTGGCCCACACAGTACTAACACATTTTTTTAGGCTTATATATGCCTTATACACTGAGTACGCAAAACAATAGGATCACCTTCCTAATATGGAGTTACACCCCTTTTTGCCATCAGAACATCCTTAATTGGTCGGGGCATGGACTCAAAAGGTCTCCAGTGCTTCCAGAGTTGTGTCAAGTTGGCTGGATGTTCTTCGGGTGGTGGATCATTCTTGATACACACGGGAAACAGCAGCGTTGCAGTTCTTGACACACTCAAACAGGTGCGCCCGGCACTTACTAACATACCCCGCACTTAAATCTTTTGGACTTGCCCATTCACCCTCTGAATGGCACACATACATAATCCATGTTTCAATTGTCTCAAGGCGTAAAAAAATATTCTTTAACCTGTCTCCTGCCCTTCATTGACACTGATTGAAGTGAATTTAACAAGTGACATGAATAAGGGGTCATACTGTAGGTTTCACCTGGATTCATGGAAAGAGCAGTTGTTCCTAATGTTTTGTACACTCAGAGTATATCACACGTCTGGAAGCAACATTCCTCCCGAATATTCAACACTAAAATATGTTACTCGTAATTCCAAATGCAACTGCGGATCTTTTGACAATTCATCTTTGTCTTTAATGCAGGGTTTGATCTAAACGTCAGAAGCTATCGAGTGGAATGGTTTTCTGCTGGTGTATCCTGAGGTAACTCCCCTCTGAGAACCTCGTCCTGCAGTGCGAACCACCTCCCTCCCGTGTGGACCTTCAGGTGCATCTTCAGCTGGTGCTGGCGGTAGAATCTCTTCTCAGCTGTATTATTTCTCCCCTGTGTGGACCCTCTGGTGTCTCTTCAGGTTGCCAGCATGGGCAAAGCGCATGTTACACTGGGTACAGCTGAAGGGTTTCTCCCCTGTGTGGACCCTCTGGTGCCTCTTCAGGTCACCAGCCTGGGCGAAGCGAATATGACACTGGGTACAGCTGTAGGGTTTCTCCCCTGTGTGGACCCTCTGGTGGATCTCCACCTTCTGGGGGCAGCTGAAGCCTTTGTTACAGAACGCGCAGAGGAACCGTTTCTCTTTACTTTTTCCTGATGTTGCTCCCCCACCCAGAGCCTGGGCTCTAACCCTGTCGTTTGAATTCAATACCTGATCGAAAAGGACATGGCTGTGTGAATCGGAAGGCCCCATTGACATGGACACTGGGTTGTGATCCCTGAACGCGTGTAAAGGGGAGTGGGTCCCAACATTTAGATTTGTCTCCAAGCTTTCCCTGTAGTCTAAGAAGTCACTGCTGTTGCCCTGCGAGTGTCCTTCTCCTAAATGAGTCTCGTCTTCATTCCATTTCAGAGCGTCATCCTCCACTTTCACAGTCACATCATCTAAGGCCAGACCATCCCTTTTCTCATCCAGGCACTTTTCAGAATATACACTACTACTGTACTGGTTCCAGTTCCCTCTCATTGGATTAGTCTGTGTATCTAAGCCCACAGGCATGTCACCAGGTATCATCTGTGTCTCTGTAGCGTATGAACAGGACGGATCATTGACAGTCTGTAACGAGTCACTTGGGTCCTGACGGGACAGAACCGTCGTCGGGCTATGGCTACCATAAAGTAAATACTCTGAGTGGGGAGCAGGAGGACAGCCCAGTCGCCCCAGCCCCGTTGAAGTCTTGGGGTATGTCTCTGTCTTGAAGATGGTGTCCGGCGTTCCACTGACCTCTGTGATGCTGCTGGGCTGCGCTGGGGCAGTGGTGGGGTCCTCCGTGGCTACAGGGGGCGCTCCAGCCACTGCAGTCTGGATGTCTCTGCTGTGCCGTGGGTCCTCTTCTCCTTCAGCCATCTCCTGCTTAACCCCAGGACCTGCAGCCTCTGCATCTGCAGACTGACACAAGAAGAGAGGAGGTTATTACCGGTACATGAGTTGAATAACAATGTCATAGGGAAGTCTCACAAAATAAATGAGGATGTAGATGTACTGTGCATTCGAAAAGTATTCAGACCCCTTCACTTTTTCCATTTTTTTAAATGTTACAGCCTTCAATCAACTCACAACACCCCATAATGCCCAAGCGAAAACAGGTTTATAGACATTTTTGCAATTGTATTAAAAATAAAAAACATAAAAACCTTATTTTGCTATAAAGCAATTGAGCTCAGGTGCATCCTGGTTCCATTGATCATCCTTGAGATGTTTCTACAACTTAATTTGAGTGCACCTGTGGTAAATTCAATTGACTGGACATGATTTGGAAAGGCACACACCTGTCTATATAAGGTTTCACAGTTGACAGTGCATGTCAGAGCAAAAACCAAGCAATGAGGTTGAAGGAATTGTTCGTAGAGCTTCGAGACAGGATTGTGTCGAGGCACAGATCTGGGGAAGGGTACCAAAATAATTCTGCAGCATTGAAGGTCCCCAAGAACACATTGGACTTTATCATTCTTAAATGGAAGAAGTTTGTAACCACCAAGACCAAACTGCGCAATCGGGGGAGAAGGGCCTTGGTCAGGGAGGTGACCAAGAACCCAATGATCACTGTGACAGAGCTCCAGAGTTCCTCTGTGGAGATGGGAGAACCTTCCAGAAAGACAACCATCTCTGCAGCACTCCACCAATCAGGTCTTTATAGTAGAGTGGCCAGACGGAAGCAACTCAGTAAAAGGCACATGACAGCCCACTTGGAGTTTGCTAAAAGGCACCCAAAGGACTCTCAGACCATGAGAAACAAGATTCTCTGGTCTGATGAAATCAAGACTGAATGCCAAGCGTCACGTCTGGAGGAAACAAGGCACCGATCATCACCTGGCCAATACCATCCCTACGGTGAAGCATGGTGGTGGCAGATTCATGCTGTGGGGATGTTTTTCAGAGATAGGGACTGGGAGACTAGTCAGGATCGAGGGAAAGATGAACGGAACAAAGTAAGAGAGATAGATCCTTGTTAGAAACCTGCTCAGGACCTAAGACTGGGGTGAAGTTTCATCTTCCAACAGGACAACGACCCTAAGCACACAGCCAAGACCACGCAGGAGTGGCTTTGGGACAAGTCTCTGAATATCCTTGAGTGGCCCAGCCAGAGCCCGGAATTTAACCCGATCGAACATCTCTGGAGTGACCTTAAAATAGCTGTGCAGCGACTCTCCCTATCCAACCTGATAGAGCTTGAGAGGATCTGCAGAGAAGAATGGGAGTAACTCCTCAAATACAGGTGTTCTAAGCTTGTAGCGTCATACCCAAGAAGACTCAAGGCTGTATTCGCTGACAGAGGCTTCAACCAAGTACTGAGAAAAGGGTCTGAATACTTATGTAAATGAGATATATATAATTTTTTTGCCATTATGGGGAATTGTGTGTAGATTGATGTAGGAAAAACACAATGTAATCAATTTCAGAATAAGGCTGTAATGTAACAAAATGTAGAAAATGCACTGTAAGGAAGTGAATAGCTGAGGGGAGCCTTTCGGAAATAAACAGGCCACATTTGATTTACAAAGTAACACTTTTTTATGCAACACTATTACACTAACCTCTATCATGATAACTTGATGGGTTGAGGTTCCACTCCCTTCATCAACAGTGATTGGTTGGTCATCTCTCCATGTAGTGTGTTCCACTGGCTTCACAAAGCTCCTGTGGCCTCCAGTGAGATGTCCTTCACCTGACAGTGATTGGGGGAAAAGAGATGGTTAGGTACACTATTGACAGTTTTGACACTAAGGTAACACTTCTCATAACTTCTTGATATACTATTTATAGATCGATTTATGTTCCATGCATCATATTGTTTTCAATTAGTAAATAATAGGAAATGTTGTAAATCAAGAATCTGGTTAAAATATGATAGTGTCTTTGTTCAAGATAACTATGGAATCAGTGGAATTATTCCTTGCAATCCAAAAGCTGACCAACACCCAATTTGGGTCAACCATATGTGCTTAACACATGTAAAGCCACACGTGCGCTGAGGGGAACAGGGCGCTATGGCCGGCAGTCTTGGCCTTCTGCTAAATGTACCTCTTGCCATTCCTCTGTATCGATCGAGGATCTTGACACTACTGGTACGACTGGCGAGGACGCGCTCTCGCATTGTCCTCTCTGCGCGCTCCCGTGCCACCTTCAGTTCCAGTAGCTGTAGTTTCCTCCGCAATGTCCTGTTTTCTTTCTGGCTTTGAGTTATTTCCAAACGAAACACTGCATAGTCGTCGTCTACGAGTTTACAGATCTCTGCCACGGCTGCATTCGCCAGCACCTCCATGACGGAGGCTATTTGAGTGTGAAAAACCATATAGTTAGTCATTGTTAGCAGCTAGCTAGCGTTGCCTAAATAACATATGTCAACCAAATCCTATCTCCAACGCGAATTAAAAACGCTAACGTAGAAATTGTAATTGGACACTGCGGTTTTGTTGTTTGCGCAAAAGTCCGACCAAAGCCACTACATGGACTCTGTGGTCCAGCAACTGTGACGCAGACAAAAAGAAATAAGTACTTCCGAGTCACGTATTTTTGGAATCCTGAATAAGAGTCCTGTACACTTTGTAAATAATTAGTGCCAAAATAATGGAAAATGTCCACAATTATCGATATATTTTATACTAGTTTGTATGATAGTTATCATACAAATGATAATTGAAAGTATTTCTATGTGATTTATGTTTAATTTTTTAAAGCCTAAATGGTCAACAATGTTTTTTGTGTGTGTAGTCCCATCATTTATTGGACTGTACCTGATAGGATTTATGTTTATGCATTATGGCCCGCTACCATATTGTTTGAAGATGAATATTGTTTTGTTACACACACACACAAACAATGCAGATGTGTGTAAAGATTGAGCAACATAGAGTGCCTTGATGCAAAAGCTGTGGTCAATCTGGAGAGGGGAGGGGTGCATATCTCCAGGCCAGCCAGGGAGGGTAGGACACTGTAGCATCGGGAGCGGCACAAGACGGATCTAATCTACCCAACGACCAGATGCGGACAGATGAGAGCATCAAGAGACTGGGACAAGTCTGAGTGCCGGCGATAGGCTGAGCAAAGTTTAAACCACGCTCAGCCTCTACTGTGATAGGCCAACAGACGGGTTGGAACTACGTAATCACGGTATAAGAACAACTGTTTACGTACTTCCTGCCAGTTCTCTGTTTTACCCTGCGCGGTGACACAGCGAACCTGTATATACGAAAATTGCATTTGCCATTTATTGCTTGCGTTAATTAAAGAAAGTTAGCAGACCTTGCTTTTTATTTATCCTGATACCGGATTCAATTAACGCGGCGCTCACATACCACAGGAGGTTGGTGGCACCTTAATTGGGGAGGACGGGCTCATGGTAACGGCTGGAGTGGAATGTTATCAAATGTTATTCCATTCGCGCCGTTCCAGACATTATTATGAGCCGTCCTCCCCTCAGCAGCCTCCACTGGACTGTACCGCAGAATGAGCAGCAACTCTTCTTGGAGTGTAAACTTTGTGGATTTGGAATGTAGAAGTTCTCCTGAGTAGAATGATTCCCCCTTTTACTGAGACACAACATACAGGCAATTGTGTATTTGTATTGGTATTTATTATGGATCCCCATTAGCTGCTGCCTTGGCAGATAGACAGCTCGGTGCATTCAACATGTCAATTACTCTCACAAATACAAGTAGTGATGAAGTCAATCTCTCCTCCACTTTGAGCCAGGAGAGATTGACGTGCATAGTATTAATGTTTGCTCTCTGTGTACATCCAATGGCCTGCCTGCTGCCCTGTTCTGAGCCTATTGCATTTTTCCTAAGTCCCTCTTTGTGGCACCTGACCACCCAACTGAACAGTAGTCCAGGTGTGACAAAACTAGGGCCTGTAGGATCTGCCTTGTTGATAGTGCTGTTCAGAAGGCAGAGTAGCACTTTATTATGGACAGACTTCTCCCCATCTTAGCTACTGTTGTATCAATATGTTTTGACCATGACAGAGTTACTCCAAGCAGTTTAGTTTTTGAAATATTTAGGACTATTATATAGTGTTATAGTGTTATAGTGTTATGATTAGAACACAGGAAAAACCAAACTCAGAGGGGGAAATGTAGTGTTACACTTTAATGCCAGCACACCAAACAACAAGTCATGTGAGAATGTGAGCATACCCAGATGCTCAACTGAGGCACTTAGTAATCCAGAGAACCCTCTTACCCCAAGACACTTGTCAGCGTCCGTCCTAATGCTCGACCTACCACGTTGTGACCCAATGACACTAGAGGAGGTAGAAACAGAAGCAACCACCCTCAGGTGGTTAGTATTTGAGCTCCCTCCTTGACCTCGAGCCATTGTTTGGGTGTTGGGATTGTGTGCTGTGTTATAGGCTAGATACCTCTTGTGTTGAACACACCCATCCTGTGGGGTAACCATGAGGTAACTGAGGCAGGCCTAGACCTTCTATGACCCCATTCACTAGGCATTAGATGAGATCCTGAAAGAGAAGACAGACTTCCTATTAGACTACCAACAGGGGGGTCTCCCACAACTCTCTGTGAAGGCTGAAGCCCAGGGTGACCTGCTCAGTTCATCATGGATACTGTGGTGTTTGTATCATAGGAACAGGAAGGTCTATCTCTATCAACCCCAGGCCCTGCTCCATCCCTGCACTGAGACTGTGAAGAGAAGAGTCTGGGCTGCAGACTGGATCCCTGACTGGAGCCTCTGTCTCTCTGATGACCACCAGGACTGAGGTTGTTCAGTCTACCTGTCCACTGGTTGTGTTCTGTGTGGTGGTGAAGTCTCTGTCCCTTGAGGTTCGGTCCTGGTTCTGACTCGGGAAGGAAGAGCAACGGCTTCTGATCCAGGGTCAGGATTTGTGACCAGCCGCTTTAGAGTCTCTTCGCCAGCATGGATTGCAGACTAATAACAAATGGGCATTTCCATGTAAAAGGATCCATGAGCACCAACACGTGAAAATCATAGGATCATGTCAAATTGGGTGTCAAATGAAAGGTAAGAGTCTATATTTTTGGGAAATGTAGGCATATATACATATTTCAACCATTCTATATACAAAAAATAGGAATAAGCAAAGGCTTTGATTGCTGGTCAAACAGATGAAAAGGGGGACTTAGACAACACCTACCATAAAAATATTTAAAAGATATTAGAAATAGATGAAAACACAATAATGTAGCAGTAAAGACCCCTGCCAACTAATATCATCACATATTTCGTTTTGGAGAAATGATTTGCTTCTGTAGGTTTGAGAAACATTGACTTTTGCCTTGTAATTCTGTAATTTTCAAAAAGTTGTCAACATACTGGACACTGAGTATACAAAACATTAAGAACACCAGCTCTTTCCATGACATAGCTTTCACCTAGATTCACTTGGTCAGTCTATGATCTTTTATTGATGTCACCTGTTAAATCCACTTCAATCAGTGTAGATGAAGGGGAGGAGATAGGTTAAATAAGGATTTTTAAGCCTTGAGACAATTGAGACATGGATTGTGTATGTATGCCATTCAGAGGGTGAATGGGCGTGACAAAAATGTAAATGCCTTTGAACAGGGTAGCCAGGCACACCGGTTTATGTCAAGAACTGTAACGCTGCTGGGTTTTTCACACTCAACAGTTTCCCATGTGTATCAAGAATGTTCCACCACCCAAAGAACATCCAGCTAACTTGACACAACTGTGGGAAGCATTGAAGTCAACATGGGTCAGCATCCCTGTGGAACCCTTTCGACACCTCAATATTAGGAAGGTGTTCCGAATGTTTGGTATACTCGGTGTATTACATCACATTAAGGTGTAGGACGTTTACTGTATTACAGGGAACAATAGCAAGTCTATTTTGCTCCAGAGAAGTAGCTCATTGTTCCCTTGTTGGCGCATACACTAGCCTAGCTTCGAACTAACGTTAGTTAGCTATCAAGCTAGCCAGGTTATCTCAGCAGCTTGAACACAGCTCACAGCCCTTGTGGCTAGGACTACGAATTGTCCTGGGAGTGTGGCTGTTTGAATCCCTGCTGTTTGTTGCTGTTCCCATCTGCCTTGTGACCTGCCCTGTCTGGAACTGTGAGGAGTAACAGCGTACCTACAGTGGGGAGAACAAGTAGTTTGATACACTGCCGATTTTGCAGGTTTTCCTACTTACAAAGCATGTAGAGCGGCTTAATTTTTATCATAGGTACACTTCAACTGTGAGAGACGGAATCTAAAACAAAAATCCAGAAAATCACATTGTATGATTTTTAAGTAATTCATTTGCATTTTATTGCATGACATAAGTATTGATCACCTACCAACCAGTAAGAATTCCGGATCTCACAGACCTGTTAGTTTTTCTTTAAGAAGCTCCTGTTCTCCACTCATTACCTGTATTAACTGCACCTGTTTGAACTCGTTACCTGTATAAAAGACACCTGTCCACACACTCAATCAAACAGACTCCAACCTCTCCACAATGGCCAAGACCAGAGAGCTGTGTAAGGACATCAGGGATAAAATTGTAGACCTGCACAAGGCTGGGATGGGCTACAGGACAATAGGCAAGCAGCTTGGTGAGAAGGCAACAACTGTTGGCGCAATTATTAGAAAATATAAGAAAATATAAGAAGTTCAAGATGATGGTCACATCACCCTCGGTCTGGGGCTCCATGCAAGATCTCACCTCGTGGGGCATCAATGATCATGAGGAAGGTGAGGGATCAGCCCAGAACTACACGGCAGGACCTGGTCAATGACCTGAAGAGAGCTGGGACCACAGTCTCAAAGAAAACCATTAGTAACACACTACGCCGTCATGGATTAAAATCCTGCAGCGCACACAAGGTCCCCCTGCTCAAGCAGGCGCATGTCCAGGCCCGTCTGAAGTTGCCAATGACCATCTGGATGATCCAGAGGAGAATGGGAGAAGGTCATGTGGTCTGATGATTCAAAAATAGAGCTTTTTGGTCTAAACTCCACTCGCCGTGTTTGGAGGAAGAAGAAGGATGAGTACAACCCCAAGAACACCATCCCAACCGTGAAGCATGGAGGTGGAAACATCATTCTTTGGGGATGCTTTTCTGCAAAGGGGACAGGACGACTGCACCGTATTGAGGGGAGGATGGATGGGGCCATGTATTGCGAGATCTTAGCCAACAACCTCCTCCTCAGTAAGAGCATTGATGATGGGTCGTGACTGGGTCTTCCAGCATGACAACGACCCGAAACACACAGCCAGGGCAACTAAGGAGTGGCTCCGTAAGAAGTATCTCAAGGTCCTGGAGTGGCCTAGCCAGTCTCCAGACCTGAACCCAATAGAAAATCTTGAGGGAGCTGAAAGTCCGTATTGCCCAGCGACAGCCCCGAAACCTGAAGGATCTGGAGAAGGTCTGTATGGAGGAGTGGGCCAAAATCCCTGCTGCAGTGTGTGCAAACCTGGTCAAGAACTACAGGAAACGTATGATCTCTGTAATTGCAAACAAAGGATTCTGTACCAAATATTAAGTTCTGCTTTTCTGATGTATCAAATACTTATGTCATAAAATAAAATGCTAATTAATTACTTAAAAATCATACAATGTGATTTTCGGGATTTTTGTTTTAGATTCCGTCTCTCACAGTTGAAGTGTACCTATGATAAAAATTACAGACCTCTACATGCTTTGTAAGTAGGAAAATCTGCAAAATCAGCAGTGTATCAAATACTTGTTCTCCCCACTGTATGTTGCTTTCATTACAAAGACCAAAGCCGGTGGAAGTACCGTTGAGGACAGTTGTGTTTGAAGGATCTTTTAAACTAACAAAAATAGTTTGACAAGCAGTTGTTACAACAACAATAAAATAACTTCAAGTGTTGTGTCGAAATACTGTCAACTAACAAAAGAATGGATGATCTGACCAGAGAGGTCAAGGACATGAAGAACAGTTTGCAGTTCTCACAGGGTCAGCTCGATGAGTTTAAACAAGAGAACAGCAAGATGACAGCAATCTGTAATTCATTGAGAGAGGACATCAGTTCTGTATGTGAATCCATGATAAATCATATTATCTCGAGGGACAATCAAGGTGGAACAACGTTGTGGAGGGAATTGCAGAATCTCCAAGAGACCTGGACGGAGTCTGAGGACAAAGTGAGGGAAATGATCACTGAGAAACTGAAGATGGACCACAAGAAGATTGAGAGGGAGCACACCCACAGGACTGAGAAACCAATCACCGGCCCAGGTGACAAGTGGTCAAGTTCCTGAGGTTCAAGGACAAGGTAGCTGTTCTGGAAAGAGCCTAAACGTGAGAGGAATGTACATCTTCCTCAACTAGGACTATCCTGAAGCTGTGCACCAGAAGAGGAAATAACTTATCCCAGCCATGAAAGCTGTCAGAACTTGTGGGGACATTGCTTACATCCGCCATGACAAGCTCAATGTCCACCCTCTCTCCCAAAAGCCTTGAAGGGATGAGAGAGCCACGTCTGAGGGTTCATAGCTTCAACTCCGCAGCACACACACACACGTACACAAACCAAATGATTTATGGACTGCTGAATAATGTTTTTACTTTCTCTTGCTTTGTTTGTTATTTTCCATATTATGTTTGTCAGGTCTCTCCAAAAGGAGATGTGGGTGTGGAGTCAGGCGCAGGATAAAGCAAGTTTCCGAAAAGGGCGTTTAATAAACAAGGTCCAAAGAACAGGAAAAACAGGACTACAACAGTAGCCTCAAACCACCTGTACAACAGAACCTAAAAACACACCCCAAAACTGAATGACATCAAACGAAACAATCCCGCACAAAACCCGGAAGAAATGGCGAGATTTAAATACCCCCCCTAATTAACCAAATAGAACACAGGTGAAACACAAGACAGACATAACCAAAGAAAAGGAAAAAGGATCGGTGGCAGCTAGTAGACCGGCGACTACGACTGCCGAGCGCCACCCGAACAGGGAGAGGAGCCACCTTCAGTGGAAGTCGTGACAATGTCTATCTCTGATCATCTACCCAGGTAATATGTGTAGCCTTAGAAATAATGTAAATAAAATCAGTAACTTGCTAACATCAGATAACATTCATACATTAGCCATTTCTGAGACTTAGGTAATTCCTTTGATTATACAGCAGAAGCAATACAAGGATAACTTCTATAGAAGAGACAGGAATGCCTATGGGGGAGGTGTTGCTGTATATATTCAGAGTCATATGCCTGTAACGCTTAGAGAAGATCTCATATCAAGTGTTGCTGAAGTGTTGTGCTGGTCATGCTGGTCATTTATGAACATTTGAACATCTTGGCCATGTTCTGTTATAATCTCCACCCGGCACAGCCAGAAGAGGACTGGCCACCCCTCATAGCCTGGTTCCTCTCTAGGTTTCTTCCTAGGTTTTGGCCTTTCTAGGGTTTTTCCTAGCCGCTGCGCTTCTACACCTGCATCGCTTGCTGTTTGGGGTTTTAGGCTGGGTTTCTGTACAGCACTTCGAGATATTAGCTGATGTACGAAGGGCTATATAAAATAAACTTGATTTGATTTGTGGTTCCAGGTTCACCTACCTCATCTAAAGCTTATTATTTTAGGGTGTTGTTATAGGCCACCAAGTACTAACAGTCAGTATCTAGATAATGTGGTGAAATGCTTGATAGCTTCTGATGTAAACAGAGAGGGCTACTTCCTTGGGGACCTGAATATTGACTGGTTTTCATCAAGAGGAAGCTTCTCTGTAACCAGTGCCTGTAATCTGATTCAGGTTATTAATCAACCTACCACAGTGTTTACAAACACTACAGGAACTGTATAATCCTCATGTAATGATCACATTTTTACTAATACTTTAGAACTATATTCTAAAGCTATATCCGTACCCATTGGATGCACACAATATAGTGGCAATATCAAGGAAAGCAAAGGTTCCAAAAGCTGGAGATCATACACAAATATTTGTAAGAAGCATCCAGATGCTGCATTTGATGGATTTATGAAATTGCTTCTTCCAATTATTAACACACATGCAGCAGTTAAGAAACTGACTGTTCGAACTGTTATGGCTCCATGGGTTGATGAGGAATTAAAAAACTGTATGGATGAAAGAGATGGGGGTTGAAAGGAGTGGCTAATAAGTCTGGCTGCCTGCAATCTGACTGGCTGACTGCAAATTGAGAAATTATGTGACAAAAAGAAGAAGAAACTTTATTATGAGGCCAAGATCAATGATATAAAGAATTATAGAAAACAAACTTTAGTACTTTAAATTATGGGCAGAAATACAAATTCAACTCCATCTTTCCTCAAATCAGATTGGCAACATCAAATGCTTTTGTGATGAATAACCAACCATTTGAATGATTACTTCATTGGCAAAGTGGGCAAACTTAGGCAGGAAATGCCAAGAACGAACAGTAAACCATCGTATTCATGCATAAAAAACAAGTAATGAAAAAAAAAACATTCTAAGTGTGAATTTTGTTACTGTGAGAGAGGTGGAAAAAACTATTGTTATTGATCAATATTTGTCCTCGGGCCTGGTGGTAGGCCAAAGTCATTTCACTACCCAAGAATGGTAAAGTGGCCTTTACTGGTTTTAACAGCCGACCTATCAGCTTGCTGCCAGTTCTTAGCAAACTGTTGGAAAAAATGATGTTTGACCAATATAGACTTTCAGAATTCTTAAAAACTTCTTATGGGTATATGGGACGCTACCGTCCCACCTGGCCAACATCTGGTGAAATTGCAGAGCACCAAATTCAAAAACAGAAATACTCATAATAAAAATTCATAAAACATACAAGTGTTATACATCGGCTTAAAAATTAACTTCTTGTTAATCCAACCGCGGTGTCAGATTTCAAAAAGGCTTTACGGCGAAAGCATACCATGCGATTATCTGAGGACAGCGCCCAGCACACAAAACATTACAAACAGTTACCAGCCAAGTATTGGAGTTACAAAAGTCAGAAATAGCGATAAAATTAATCACTTACCTTTGATGTTCTTCATATGGTTGCACTCACAAGACTCCCAGTTTCACAATAAATGTTTGTTTTGTTCGATAAAGTCCTTCTTTATATCCAAAAACCTCAGTTTTGTTGGCACGTTTTGTTCAGTAATCCAATTGCTTCAAAGGCAGTCACAACAGGCAGACGAAAAATCCCAAAAGTATCAGTAAAGTTCGTAGAAACATGTCAAACGATGTTTATAATCAATCCCCAGGTTGTTTTAGTCATAATAATCAATAATATTTCAACCGGACAATAGCTTCGTCAATATAAAAGAAAAACAAGAAAGGCGCGCTCTCGGTCGTGCACAGCAAACAGGTCTGGGGACTTTCCACTATCCACTTACTCAGAGTGGTCTTACTCCCTCATTTTTCAGAATACAAGCCTGAAACAATTTCTAAAGACTGTTGACATCTAGTGGAAGCCATAGGAAGTGCAATTTGAGTCCTAAGTCACGGGATACTGTATAGGCATTCAATATAAAACTACAAACATAAAAAAATCCCACTTCCTGGATGGATTTTTCTCAGGTTTTCGCCTGCCAGCTCTGTTATACTCACAGACATTGTTTTCTATCCAAATCAATTACTACCAAGTATATGCATATCCTAGCTTCTGGGCCTGAGTAACAGGCAGTTTACTTTGGGCACGCTTTTCATCCGGAGGTGAAAATAGTGCCCCCAACCCTAGTGAGGTTTTAAAGAGAAGGGCACTCAACATGTACTAGACTGACACAAATGACTGATGACTGATAAAAATAAATTGATAACAAGATTGTGAGAGCTATACTGTTAGATTTCAGTGCAACCTTTGATGATTCAACCCTATATGTGTCAGCAACCACATACAGTGAAATCACTGCAACCCTAAACATAGAGTTGCGGTCAGTTTTAGAATGGGTGACCAGTAATAAACTGGTCCCGACATATCTACAGTATTATACAGCGCACAGGAGCTTGGTGGTACCTTAATTGGGGAGGGCAGGTTTGTGGTAATAGCTGTAGCTAATGGAATAACCATTCCAGCCATTATTATGAGCCATCCTCCCCTCAGCAGCCTCCTCTGATACAGAGGCATGATTGCAAGGAACTCCCTTCCATCTCATATAGTGCAAGTTAACAGCAAAAATGGTTTCAAAAAAACAAATAATGCAACACCTCACGTTACAACAGCTCTCCCCCATGTGACCAACTTTGTGTGTATGTACTGAAATGTACAGTGACTTCAGAAAGTATTCATACCTCTTGGCTTATTCCACATTGTTGTTACAGCCTGAATTCAAAATGGATTAAAAATAACAATTCTCACCCATCTACAGTCGTGGCCAAAAGTTTTGAGAATGACACAAATATTCATTTTCACAAAGTCTGCCACCTCAGTTTGTATGATGGCAATTTGCATATACTCCAGAATGTTATTAAGAGTGATCAGATGAATTGYAATTAATTGCAAAGTCCCTCTTTGCCATGCAAATGAACTGAATCCCCCAAAAAACAATTCCACTGCATTTCAGCCCTGCCACAAAAGGACCAGCTGACATCATGTCAGTGATTCTCTCGTTAACACAGGTGTGAGTGTTGACGAGGACAAGGCTGGAGATCACTCTGTCATGCTGATTGAGTTCGAATAACAGACTGGAAGCTTCAAAAGGAGGGTGGTGCTTGGAATCATTGTTCTTCCTCTGTCAACCATGGTTACCTGCAAGGAAACATGTGCCGTCATCATTGCTTTGCACAAAAAGGGCTTCACAGGCAAGGATATTGCTGCCAGTAAGATTGCACCTAAATCAACCATTTATCGGATCATCAAGAACTTCAAGGTGAGCGGTTCAATTGTTGTGAAGAACGCTTCAGGGCGCCCATGAAAGTCCAGCAAGCGCCAGGACTGCACCACCAAGAAAGTCCAGCAAGCGCCAGGACTGCACCACCAGTACAGATCTTGTTCAGGAATGGCAGCAGGCAGGTGTGCGTGCGAGGTGAAGACTTTTGGAGGATGAACTGGTGTCAAGAAGGGCAGCAAAGAAGCCACTTCTCTCCATGAAAAACATCAGGGACAGACTGATATTCTGCAAAAGGTGCAGGGATTGGACTGCTGAGGACTGGGGTAAAGTCATTTTCTCTGATGAATCCCCTTTCCGATTGTTTAAGGCATCCGTTAAAAAGCTTGTCCGGAGAAGACAAGGTGAGCGTTACCATCACTCCTGTGTCATGCCAACACTCCAAGCATTGATTATGCAAGAATGGGCTGCCATCAGTCAGGATGTGGCCCAGAAGTTAATTGACAGCATGCATGGGCGGATTGCAGAGGTCTTGAAAAAGAAGGGTCAACACTGCAAATATTGACTCTTTGCATCAACCTCATGTAATTGTCAATAAAAGCCTTTGACACTTATGAAATACTTGTAATTATACTTCAGTATTCCATAGTAACATCTGACAAAAATCTCTAAAGACACTGAAGCAGCAAACTTTGTGGAAATTAATATTTGTGTCATTCTCAAAACTTTTGGCCACGACTGTACACACAATACTCCATAATTAAAGTGAAAACGTATATATATATATTTTTTAGCAAATTTATTCAAATTGAAATACAGAATTATCTAATTCACATAAGTATTCACACCCCTTTGCTGATACTCCTGAAGAAACTGTACATTTCAGCATCCTTGAGATGTCACTACAACTCAATTGGAGTCCTCCTGTAGCCAATTCAATTGTTTGGACATGATTTAGAAAGAAACACACCTGCCTATATTCAGGTCCCACAGTTGACCCCACAGTTGGCAGTGCATCTCAGAGCAAAATCTATACTATGAAGTCCAAGGAACTGTCTGTAGATCCCCGAGATAGAATTGAAGTTTCTCCCAATGGGTGTTTCTCCCATTCTTCTCTGAAAATCCTCTCAAGCTCTGTCAAGTTGGATGGGGAGCGTCAAGGAGATCAAAGATCTCTCTTACTTCGCTCGGTTCATCTTTCCCTCGATCCTGACTAGTGTCTCAGTCCCTGCCGCTGAAAAACATCCCCCACAGCATGATGCTGCCACCAACATGCTTCACCAGAGGGATGGTGCCAGGTTTCCTCCAGACATGACGCTTGGCATTCAGGCCAAAGAGTTCAATCTTGGTTTCATCAAACCAGAGACTCTTGTTTTTCATGGTCTGAGAGTCCTTAAGGTGCCTTTTGGCAAACTCCAAGCGGGCTGTCGTGTGGCTTTTACTGAAGAGTGGCTTCTGTCTGGCTATTCTATATTTAAAGCCTGATCGGTGGAGTGCTGCAGAGATTGTTGCCCTTCTGGAAGGTTCTCCCATCTCCGAAGAGGAACTCTGGAGCTCTGTCACAGTGACCATGGGGTTCATGGTCACCTCCCTGACCGAGGCCCTTCTCCCCCAATTTCTCAGTTTGGCCGGGCGGACAGTTCTAGGAAGAATGTTGGTGGTTTTAAATTTCTTCCATTTAAGAATGATGGAGGCCACTGTGTTCTTGGGGACCTTCAATGCTGCAGACATTTTTTTGGACACCCTTCCTCAGATCTGTGCCTCGACACAATCCTGTCTCAGAGCTCTACGGATAATTCCTTCGACCTCATTGCTTGGTTTTTGCTCTGACATGCACTGTCAACTGTGGGACCTTAAATAGACAGGTGTGTGCCTTTCCAAATCATGTCCAATCAATTGAATTTACCACAGGTGGACTCCAAACAAGTTGTAGAAACATCTCAAAGATGATCAAAGGAAACATGATGCACCTGAGCTCAATTACAAGCCTCATAGCAAAGGGTCTGAAAACGTATGTAAATAAGGAATCTGCTTTTTATTTGAAATTAATTTGCAAACTTTTCTATTTTTTTCACCCCTTTTTTCTCCCCAATTTCGTGGTATCCAATTGGTAGTTACAGTCTTGTCTCATCGCTGCAACTCCCGTACGGACTCGGGAGAGGCGAAGGTCGAGAGCCATGCGTCCTCCGAAACACAACCCAACCAAGCCGCACTGCTTCTTGACACAGTGCCCATTTAACCCGGAAGCCAGCCGCACCAATGTGTCGGAGGAAACACCGTACACCTGGCGACCGTGTCAGCGTGCACTACGCCTGGCCCGCCACAGGAGTCGCTAGTGCGCGATGGTACAAGGATATCCCTGCCGACCAAACCCTCCCCTAACGACACTGGGCCAATTGTGCAAAACCCAATGGGTCTCCTGGTCGCGGCCGGCTGCGACAGAGCCTGGACTCGAACCCAGAATCTCTAGTGGCACAGCCTTAGACCACTGCGCCACTCGGGAGGCCCCACATTTCCAAACATTTCTAAAAACCTGTTTTCGCTTTGTCATTATGGGGTGTGTAGATTGATGAGGAAAATATTTTATTTAATACATTTTAGAATAAAGCTGTAACGTAACAAAATGTGGAAAAAAGTCAAGGGGTCTGAATACTTTCCACTGAACTCTACTGTGATGTCCAAACTTGTGAAACGTAGATGTACAGTTGAAGTCGGAAGTTTACATACACCTTAGCTAAATACATTTAAACTCAGTTTTTCACAATACCTGACATTTTATCCTAGTAAACATTCCCTGTCTTAGGTCAGTTAGGATCACCACTTTCTTTCAAGAATGTTAAATGTCAGAATAATAGTAGAGAGAATGATTTACTTCAGCTTTTATTTCTTTCATCACATTCCCAGTGGGTAAGAAGTTTACATACACTCAATTAGTATTTGGTAGCATTGCCTATAAATTGCTTAACTTGGGTCAAACGTTTCAGGTAGCCTTCCACAAGCTTCCCACAATAGAGCTGGTGTAACTGAACGAGGTTTGTAGGCCTCCTTGCTCGCACATGCTTTTTCAGTTCTGCCCACAAATTTTCTATAGAATTGAGGTCAGGCTTTGCGACCAAGCTTTAACTTCCTGACTGATGTCTTGAGATGTTTCTTCAATATAGCCACATAATTTCCCTCCCTCATGATGCCATCTATTTAGTGAAGTGCACCAGTCCCTCCTGCAGCAAAGCACCCCCACAACATGTTCTTCGGCTTGCAAGCCTCCCCCTTTTTCTTCCAAACATAACGATGGTCATTATGGCCAAACAGTTCTATTTTTGTTTCATCAGACCAGAGGACATTTATCCAAAAAGTACGATATTTGTCCCCATGTGCAGTGGGTTTTTTATAGCGGTTTTGGAGCAGTGGCTTCTTCCCTGCTGAGCGGCCTTTCAGAGTATGTCGATATAGGACTCGTTTTACTGTGGATATAGATACTTTTGTACCTGATTCTTCCAGCATCTTCAGTGTCCTTTGCTGTTGTTCTGGGATTGATTTGCACTTTTCGCACCAAAGTACGTACATCTCTAGACAGAACGCATCTCCTTCCTGAGCGGTATGACGGCTGCGTGGTCCATTGGTGGTTATACTTGCATACTACTGTCTGTACAGATGAACGTCGTACCTTCAGGCATTTGGAAATTGCTCCCAAGGATGAACCAGACTTGTGGAGGTCTATAATTGTTTTTCTGAGGTCTTGGCTGAGTTCTTTTGATTTTCCCATGATGTCAAGCAAAGAGGCACTGAGTTTGAAGGTAGGCCTTGAAATACATCCACAGGTACACCTCCAATTGACTAAAACTATGTCAATTAGCCTATCAGAAAAAGCCATGACATCATTTTCTGGAATTTTCCAAGCCGTTTAAAGGCACAGTCAACTTAGTGTATGTAAACTTCTAACCCACTGGAATTGTGATACAGTGAATTATAAGTGAAATAATCTGTCTGTAAACAATTGTTGGAAAAATTACTTGTCATGCACATGCATTATAGTTTGTTTACAAAAAATTTGTGGAGTGGTTGAAAAACGAGTTTTAATGACTCCAACCTAAGTGTATGTAAACTTCCGACTTCAACTGTATATGATAGGTTTAGATTTGTCTGGTTCGGACCAACTGTGGTCTTGTTTGGGGGTCGAGTGCATTAGAATAATAGCCAGTGTGTAGAATAACACCCAAATATGCAACGGTGGATATCGCATATTTCTACCTTTGTGTACCTATTCAGAATTCATCAACATGAACATTCAAATCCATAATTATGCATTTCTGTATAGTACAGATCGGGGACCCATAACGTAATACCGTAATTACCGTAATTCTGTTACCGGATGTAAATCAACTTCAATTACCGTAGTTCAATTACCCTAATAGATGTTCACAAACTCTAGGTGTCATGTCACAGCTGACACCCCATTCTTTCTGCAGACGTCTTTGCATCTTAATTCAGAGCAGATATTCACCAAATTCAACAGAAAAGCATAAAGGTTTATATAAGAAACTCTTTGCTGTACACACAGAAACATGATATTATAAAAGGTTAACCACAGTCAAGCCCATCTTTAACACTGTGATTCAAGTACTAACAGCATGGAGTCATTGGAGTTAATAAAAATGTTCCATATGTGTTGATTCAAGAATTAAGTATGTTTTGGTTCGTCTGACAGAAGGGAAACTCAGTCCCTGCAATGATACAAAAATAACCAAGTCAGTCAGCACAGAGCCAATTTTGTATTTAATGTTTTTTAAATGGTCACACCAACCATCACCTACTCTGCCTCATCATACTCATTCTTTCCTCAGGTCACCTCATCCAGTTCCCTTTACATCCAAAACCAACAGAATTAACTACAAACTAACTAGTACTACATTATATGTCACTTTACACTATACTAGCTAATACAACATATCACTACAATCTATACAAGGCTGTGTGCATTTTCTGCTGATGTATCCTGAGGTAGCGTACAGGCGAACGGCCTCTCTCCTGTGTGGATCTTCAGGTGCATCTTCAGATGGTGCTGGTGGGAGAACCTCTTCTCACACTGGGGGCAGCTGTAGGGTTTCTCCCCTGTGTGGACCCTCTGGTGCCTCTTCAGGTGGCCAGCCTGGGTGAAGCGCATGTGACACTGGGTACAGCTGAAGGGTTTCACCCCTGTGTGGACCCTCTGGTGCCTCTTCAGGTTGGACGGGTGGGAGAAACTGGCCCGGCATAGGGGGCAGACAAAGGGTTTCTCACCCGTATGCATCCTCTGGTGGATCTTCACCTGTTTGGGGAAACTGAAGGCTTTCCCACAGAATGAACATGGGAAGCGCTTCTCTTTGCCACCAGATCTGCTGATAGCATTACTACTACTGTCATTTGTCAATGGGCTTGTGTAGCCATTTAGCATTGAGGCACTGGCATTGTCTGAGGTCTGTTTTAACATTAGGAGAGTGTGAGGAGGATGAAGGCCAGGGAGTGTCTGTGTTGTCACAGGGTCCATATTCCAGTTGATAGATCCTATAGAAGGTAGGCTGAAGGCAGCACCTGTTAGAGGCGCCATCAGTCTCTCTGAATCACATCTATAGGAGCAGGACGGAGCATCGCTAGCCGAGTCTGTGTCTGTTCTCTCCAGCCGAATATGGACACGTCCCTGTCCCCGCAGACCTAGTCTACGCCTCGCCCTGGTCTCAGCCAGTCTGTTGTCATGGAGACTAAGTTCGGTTGTTGTTTTGTGTTCGACTGTCTGTTTCTGGTTGTGGTTAACAATGTTGTTCCCCAGCCCAAAGTTGATGCTGTCCCCTCTGGTCCTGGCCTGCTCAGTGATGTTGTCCCCTGGGCTCTTAGCGGCACCCGTCTGGGTCTGGGAATCCAAGATGGCCACCCAGTCTGCTCTGTTAGCCTCCAGCCAAGCACCTTCAGGAAGAAGTTAGAAAATAGATTTCACAACCATGGCAGAGAAGACTATACATGTGCAGTTGAGTCAAAGTTCATACATTATAATGTGTGTGTTTTGTATGTAAACATAAGTTGTATTGATTTCATTTTATGAATGAAGAAAATAAAAAATAGTCCCATTGAAGATCTATTACTGATTGTAGGTTATATGTATTTCTCTCTTACCTTGCTCCCCCATTTTTAATCCACTCAGCAGGTCAATGCTCTCTGGTCCATCTTCTATTGTCTCCTCTTTGACCAGCAGCAGATCAGGCTTCCCATCCTCCATGTTTACTGACTGTAAGTGATACAGAGTGAGAGGGTGTTGGATCAAGAAATCTGATATGAGCACCCTGATATGAGGCATCATCTGATTGGGCAAAGAGGCATTGCTATGCCGTGCGGTGCTATGCAAACAGGTTAGTTGATTTGATTACTTGACACTCTTCAATGGTTTCATAATTCAAAGACATAGTCCCACACTTAATACAAAATTGATCAAGACCTGGGCCCGTATCCAGAAAGCATCTCAGAGTAGGAAATTGGTCATAAGTGCTGAGAATAGAGACATTTTACTCCTACTCTTATGGGTAAATATGCAGCGAGTCTAATGTTCCTGTGCCATTTGCAAATGCTTTAGAGTTGTTCAAATAATGTTTTGATATTTCTATATGATCAATCCATAAATAATATAGACCTACATGCAACATTATATCTTGCACTTTTGATAATAATTTCATGAGGCCCATTTCACATGATATGTCTAAATACTTATAACCACTTGGCAAAAATGTATAAACATGTTTTTCTTTGATTATTGAATTTCCTACAACACGTTATGTCAAGCTATCCCTTTGTAGAAATGGAAGGCATCTAGAGCTTATGTTAACTTTGATTGTGTTCAATGAAAATTATAGACCTTTAGTAAAACGTTGCATGCAACATTATTGACAAGTGACTTGATGCCTACTGTGCCAAAGCGATATAGAGAGTTGTCTCTGTGCCAACATATTATATAGGCAATAATTAAGACTAGGCAAAGTGATCGTGTCAGGTGACAAATGATATCAAACGATTTACTATTGCAACATTCAGTCACATTCATTGTGGTTGTCTAAAGCGTGCTATAGAGCAGGGGTTCCCAAACTTTTTCACTAAGGCCCCCTTCCAGCATTGGGGAACATCCCGTAATATTTGAGTGACTCAAGCATTACAAAAAAATCTATGGGCTAAAAAACTGTTAGCTGACATGGGCTAGTTGATCTGGACATTTCTGACAAGTTCAAAATAGCTCTCTATGGTATGCAATGACTGACATGACAAGAGAAAAACGAATTTTGAAATTACACTCTGCCTCCCCAGTTTGGGAATCACTGCTCTAGAGTTCACAGCTGGCGTTGCCTCATTGCGATTGGTTATTCCCCATTATTTGCGACAATGCCAATGAGCGTCATCACCATCTTTCCTTTGCAGTAACTCAAACTGTCGAGATTACCAGCGGAGAAACTTTTATGAGTGTATTTTACTCCTGGCTCAGACTGTCTGAGCAGTGTCTTAACATCATCCTAAAACCTACTCTGAACTGGGTGTTTTTTTAGTCTTAAAAAAAGTTTGAACTGGATTCCTAGGACCTTTTCTGAGATGCCCAGTATCCACACAGAGTCTCAGAGTAGAAGTGCTGATTGAGGATCAGATCCCCACTTGTCTATATAGTCTTATTCATTATGATCTAAAAGACAAACTGATCCTAGATCACCACTCCAACTCTGAGAGGCCTAATACCATACAGACAGTAGTTCACAGTGGACTCACCTCAGTGAGACTGTGTGTGGTCCTGTGCTGCTCAGCTGGTTCCTCTGTGGGTTCAGGAGGTGTAGTCTGCTTGTCCTCCATGATTATAGTCCCCTCAGGGTTCCCCAGACCTTCCTCACACCCCTCCTCCTTCACCAGCAGCACCTCTGGACCCTCCTCCTCCTCCTGGAAAAGAGAGGTGTTACAGATTACACAGACATACACTCCCTCAGGTACGTACACACAGATAATAAACACACTTTCAACATGGAGTGTTTACCCATCCCCACTACGTTTAAGTTCTATACTGTAGTTAGAGAATGATTTCATTGTTGTTAAACTCATCATGGTGGACATAAATATGAGTCAGCTATGATAAGTCAAAAGTCTGACAAACCTGACAAAACTATTTTGACATGTACAGTAGGTGTTTGTTAGTGTGTGGGTATGTGTAGGCATATTTAGTAAGTGTATATTGGTTATAAAGTGCTGTTGGGTATATGCAGAATAGGGTGAAATCAGATGTGATGTATACTAACGAGAGTCTCAATGATAGTCTTGGAAGAGTACCATTTTGTGTTTATTAATAAACATAAACAAGTTTTAAGTACACCACACATATACATATCAACTACAAATCTGCATTCATATTCTCATTAAAAGTGTCTTGGGGAAAAAATGAAGTATTGAATGGAAGTAATGAAATAGGCATTTGTGAACATCATTATAGACTACACAGTACAAACACAATATCTAACAGACTTTTTAGGCTTATACAGTATATGCCTTATACACCGAGTGTACAAAACATTAGGAACTAGGCTTGGGAGGTAAACCGTGTATACTGGGGTATTTGGAAATAGCCACAGGATGGTTTATCAATACCGTATTAACTATTTCTTTGCAGTTTTTCAATACATTTTTATATTTGTAGCTACTTAAAACCGCTACGGGATCAGTGTCCCTAAACCGGGACAATTGTTGCTCAATATGCGATAATGTGACTAGAAAACATAGTATACAACAGCCAACTTTCCCGGACATAGACATGTCTTACATGGGCAGAAACCTTACATTCTTGTTAATCTAACTTCAGTGTCCAATTTACAGTAGCTATTACAGAAAATAAAGACCATGCTATTGTTTGAGGATAGTGCACAACAACAAAACACTTATCACGGCAACTGGTTTGATACATTCACCTCTGAAGGTAAATGATGTACTTACATTTCAGTAATCTTGCTCTGATTTGTCATCCTGAGTGTCCCATAGATAAAATGTAGTGTAGTTTTGTTTGAAAAAAAATCTATTTTTATATTCAAATGTAGTAACTGGGTTCTACAGTTTGACCCCACTGCTGTCTCTGGCTCCACCCCCCCTTATGATCCATCATGTATGACATTCCTGGGAGTGTGTAAACGTAATTTTTTTATTACCATAGCATTTTTGTACTTAAATGTATAAATTGATCAATTCGGCACATTTGGGCAAATTCCTGGCACACTTGATACAAAATGGTGTAATGTAAAAGTGGTGTAATTCTTCGCTGCCCGCACCTGCCCGCCCGTCCAACATCACTACTCTGGACGGTTCTGACTTTGAATATGTGGACAACTACAAATACCTAGGTGTCTGGTTAGACTGTAAACTCTTCTTCCAGACTCACATTAAACATCTACAATCTCCTTCCAGTTCTCTGCTGCCAATGACTGGAACGAACTGCAAAAATCTCTGAAGCTGAAGACTCTTACCTCCCTCACTAGCTTTAAGCACCAGCTGTCAGAGCAGCTCACAGATCACTGCACCTGTACATAGCCCATCTGTAAATAGCCCATCCAATTACCTCATCCCCAAATTGTTATTTTTTTGTTGTTGCTCTTTTGCACCCCAGTATATCTACTTGCACATCATTATCTGCACGTCTATCACTCCAGTGTTAATGCTAAATTGTAATTATTTCACCACTATGGCCTATTTATTGCCTTACCTCCCTTATCCTACCTCATTTGCACATACTGTATATAGACTTTTTCTACTGTATTATTGATTGTATGTTTGTTTATTCCATGTGTAACTCTGTGTTGTTGTATGTGTCAAACTGCTTTGCTTTATCTTGGCCAGGTCGCAGTTGCAAATGAGAACTTGTTCTCAACTAGCCTACCTGGTTAAATAAAGGTGAAATAAAATAAAATAATTAATAAACTGATCAGTCTGAAACTTTGCACACACACTGCTGCTATCTTGTGGACAACATCTAAATTACACAGAATCCTAATTGTCTTTCCCTTGCATTTCAAACATGGAGCAAACATGTTTTTTTGTTTGTATTATCTTTTACTAGATCTAATGTGTTATATTATCTTACATTAATTTCACATTCCCACAATCTTCAAAGTGTTTACTTTCAAATGGTATCAAGTATATGCATATCCTTGCTTCAGGGCCTGAGCTACAGGCAAGTTAGATTTGATTATGTCATTTTAGGCAAAAATTTAAAAAAAGGGTCCGATCCTATTAAGTAAATACCTGCAGTCAACTTGTGCAATGCGTTAGGAGATAAAGCAGATTGCGTTCTTCATTATACATTATGAAACTTACTGCAGTTCCCCAGAACAGTTGGTTTGCAAATAGCACAACGGGAGAAAGCGGGTGCAGGTGAGTCCTGCTGTGTAGACAGCGTCGCGTTTTATATTGAAAGTCAGTGTGTTTTTTGCTTCAATAGTGTGATCAGGGATGTGCAACTATAGTTTTCCCTCACAATAAAAACATTAGTGAAACATAATCGGCAGAAAATATCTGATGAAAATTAAGCTGACAACAGAAGTGCAAAGCTATTTGCCTGGCAGCCACACAAATAAATGAACTTACAAATGAAAAAGCAAAGTATTTTTCTTTGCAAAAGCGATGCATGGCCATCATCTTTCTAATGTTTATCATAGAAAGAATGTAGCCAGCTACATTTCCTGATGTTTTGCTGAAAGTCAATATTGCATTTTACAGAAATTACAATAAGCATTTTAGATCTGTGTTTACAAAACGCAGCAAGATATTTCCTGTGTGAAAAACACAGAATTTTGCTTAAGCTTAACTTGCTAGTTATCTAAGTAAGTGGCTGATTTAAAATAAGGTGACGGGCATCTTTCTCTTCTCCATTCGCTTCCTTTTCATCGTTCGAACCATTTTGTGAAACCGGGCCCTGGCATTTACAGAATTACACTGATTGGCCCAAGAGGGCGCTATAGCAATCAACTGAAACTCCAAACGTTGAACACGCGCATCTCCTGTCTCGACAGGTTTACTGTTGCCTTGTTGTTGTTAAACCCATCATACACTGAGTGTACAAAACAGTGTACTTTCCATGGCAGACTGACCAGGTGAATCCAGGTGAAAGTTATGATCCCTTATTGATGTCACTTGTTAAATCAACTTAAAATCAGTGTCGATAAAGGGGAGGAGACAGGTTAAAGAATGATTTTTAAGCCTTGAGACAACAGACATGGATTGTGTATATGTGTCATTCAGAGGGTGAATAGGCAAGACACAAGACAAAAGATTTAAGTGTCTTTGAATGGGGTATGGTAGTAGGTGCCAGGCGCACCGGTTTGAGTGTGTCAAGAACTGCAACGCCGCTGGGTTTTTCTCACTCAACAGTTTACATGTGTATCAAGAATGTTCCACCACCCAAAATATATCCAGCCAACTTGAAACAACTGTGGGAGGCATTGGAGTCAACATGGGCCAGTATCCCTGTGGAACGCTTTCGACACCTTGTAGTCATTGCCCTGACAAATTGAGGCTGTTCTGAGGGCAAAAATGGGGTATAACTCAATATTAGGAAGGTGTTCCACACAATGTCTGGATGCAATATTCTACCCAGGAATATTCAACATTGAAATCTGTTACTCTTGTTATTCTAAATGCATCGGTGGATCTTTTCTGTTTACAACAATGAAAATGTATATTTTCCTTTAATGCAGGGTTTGATCTAAATGTAAGAAGCTATCGAGTGGAATGGTTACTCTCTATGTTATAGAGTGGAATGTTTTTTCTGCTGGTGCATCCTGAGGTATCTCCTCTCTGAGAACCTCTTCCCACAGTGCGTACTGGCAAATGGCCTCTCTCCCATGTGGACCCTCTGGTGCCTCTTCAGGTCACCAGCCTGGGAGAAACGCATGTGACACTGGGTACAGCTGAAGGGTTTCTCCCCTGTGTGGACCCTCTGGTGTCTCTTCAGGTCACCAGCCTGGGCGAAGCGCATGTGACACTGGCTACAGCTAAAGGGTTTCTCCCCTGTGTGGACCATATGGTGCCTCTTCAGGTTGCCAGCCTTGGCGAAGTGCATGTGACACTGGGTACAGCTGAAGGATTTCTCCCCTGTGTGGACCCTCTGGTGGATCTCCACCTTCTGGGGGCAGCTGAAGCCTTTGTTACAGAACATGCAGAGGAACCGTTTCTCTTTACTATTGCCTGATGTGGCACCCCCTCCCTGAGCCTGGGCTCTAGCCCTGTCGTTTGAGTTCAATACCTGATCGAAAAAGATGCGGCCGTGTGAATTGGAAGGTACCATCGACGTGGACACTGGGTCGCGATCTCTGAACGCGAGTAAAGGGGAGTGGGTCGCAACATTTAGATTTGTCTCTAAGCTTTCCCTGTAGTCTAAGAAGTCACTGGTGTTTCCCTGCGAGTGTCCTTCTCCTAAGTGAGTCTGTTCTGCATTCCATGTCAGAGGAGCGCCGCCCTCCACTTTCACAGTCACCTCATCTACGACCAGCCCCTCCCCCTTCTTATCTAGGCACCCTTCAGAGTATACACTACTACTGTACTGGTTCCAGTCCCCTGTCATTGAATTAGTCTGTGTATCCAAGACCAAAGGCATGTCACCAGGTATCATCTCTGTCTCTGTAGCATATGAACAGGACGGGCCATTCTGAGTCTGTAACAAGTCACTTGAATACAGATGGTATCTCACCGTCCTCTGGCTCGTGTTACCATAAAGTAAATACTCTGAGCGGGAAGCAAGAGGACAGCCAAGTTGCCCCAGCCCCGTTAAAGTCTCGGTGTCTGTCTCTGACTTGAGGACGGCGTTCGGCGTTCCACTGACCTCCGTGATTCTGCGTCGGGTCCTGGGCTGCACTGAGGGGGTGGTGGGGTCCTCCATGGCTACAGGGGGCGCGTCAGCTGCTCCAGTCTGAATGGCTCTGCTGTGCCGTAGGTCCTCCTCTCCTTCAGACCTCTCTTGCTTGACTCCAGGACCTGCAGCCTCTGCAGACTGACACAAAAAGAGAGGTTATCAGTACATGAGTTCAATTGTATAACAATGTTGTAGGGAAGTCTCACAAGCTCCCCTATGGCAGATAAATAAGGATGTACATGTAAACAAGTGAATAGCTGAGGGGAGCCTTTCTGAAATACTTTGATTCACAAAGTAGCACATTTTTTATGCAACACTATTACACTAACCTCTATCATGATAATGTGCTGGGTTGAGGTTCCACTCCCCTCATCAACAGTGATTGGTTGGTCATCTCTCCATGTATTGTGTCCTGCTGGCTTCACAAAGCTCCTGTGGCCTCCAGTGAGATGTCCTTCACCTGAGAGAGTGATTGGGGGAAAAGAGGTGGTTAGGTTAGCTACTGTCAATGCTCAATGCTATACTGTACACTATTGACACTGTCTAGAATTGGCCAGGATGTAAGGCAACACTTCTCATAACTTCTTGATATACTATTTATTGATTGACGTATTATATTCCATGCATCACATTGTTTTCATTGAGTAAATTATAAGTGCAGTAAATCAAGAATCTGGTTAGAATGAGTGTCTTTGAGCAAGACAGCTAGCTAAGTAATCAGGGGAATTATTGCATAATATCCAAAAACTGCCCATGACCCAATTCTTGGCAACACATCTCAATAGGGTCCAGTTGCTACATCATCTCTCAGAGCAGTCATCCCTTTAGAAAGTGGGGGTGTCTTAAAGGAGTGGGCGTTTCGGGAAGCGCTGGAACCGCCATGACTTGATATGTCAATTATATTTCAAATATTCAATAATAAATAATACATTGTAAAAAAAGTTAAGGTAGCTAACGTTAGCTAGTACTTACATTTACGAAAAAAAATGTTACATACATGGCTACCTGTAAGTAACGTTCAAAGACTCCAGCTCACAATAGACATTTTCTTTACATAACTGAAATTCCTTGCTGTCATCTCTGCAGAGTGCAGACCATGACTAACGTCCGATAACCCAAACGACGTCTTGAGTTGCACCTTTCAAAAACCCCACATCTTCTTATATGGTTCCTTTCTAAATGTCCACTCCTTTCGAAACCCCTACTTTTCCTGAGAGATGAGCTGGACTGAGAGATTGATTTACATATCAGTAGGTGGCAGCATAGAGACCCTAAAAGGATGACCTCTCAGAGATGATGTCGCAGCTGGGCCGCTGTCACACATCTGAACACATGTGCAGGAGGCGACAGGCATATATTTACAGCCTCGGCCTTCTGCTAAATGTACCTCTTGCCATTGCTCTGTATCGGTCGAGGATCTTGACACTACCGGGACTGGCGAGGCCGCGGTCTCTTATTGTCCTCTCTGTGCGCTCCCGTGCCACCTGCAGTTCCAGTAGCTGTAGTTTCCTCCGCAATGTCCTGTTTTCTTTTTGGCTTTGAGTTATTTCCAAACGAAACACTGCATAGTCGTCGTCTACGAGTTTACAGATCTCTGCCACGGCTGCATTCGCCAGCACCTCCATGACGGAGGCTATTTGAGTGTGAAAAACAATACAGTTAGCCATTGTTAGCTAACGTTAGTATCTAGCTAGCTATCGTCCCCTAGATAACTTCTATTGACAACGTCTGGTCTCCAATGCGAATTAAAGACTACATGTGGTAAGTGTGTGATATTGTGCAGTTAAATTAGTAATATCTTGAGTTCCAGAGTGTTAATAAATCCATAAATAACAACGCTAACCTGGAAACTGTTCTTGGTCACCGTTTACTTCTTCTTTTTTTGTATGGTTTTCCGGCAGACTAGACGCTGTGTTGCGTATTACTGCCTTTCACAGGTCGGAGTGTGAATCGCACATTTTGTTCACAAAAAAAGAAGCTCTAACAGATCCTGGGTGGAAGCCCTTCTCTCAAAACCCCCTGCACTAAAATATCTGCTGCTGCTACTACTACCACAATCAATCTTCTGGGATTTCCATTTCAACTGTGCGGGACAATTAATGACCATAGCAATAAACAGACATTTTGGCACCCCCACAGATTGTTCCACTGAAACTACACACTCCTTTATCCCATGCCCTTTAGCACACTTTCACATTTCGGAATAAATGGTTTCCATGCGTATGATGCCATTCCATTCGCTCCAGCTATTATTATTACCTGCCCTCGCCTCAGCAGCCTCCTGTGGCGCTGTTCTTTGAAATACGGTACTGCTTATTACGTTACAGATCACATCTCATATGATCAGTATCTTTTAAACTGAGAGCAAACGTGTTTAGAAAGAACAGTGTGTTAGCAAGAATATAAGTAGAAAATAATATAATTACTTTATTCCATCTACATCACCCCAGTAAGGTAAATATTAAACTGTCCTTGTTCGAGCCTAAAATTACTGTCTCTGGGTAATTCAACAGTAATGGAATTGCGCTGAGGCTCAGATTATTTTACTTAAAATAATTCCAAACAAAACCATTGATGTAAAAGTTTAACAAACCATACAACTCTATGCACAATGACTACTTTTAACAAGTTACACTGAACATTTGACAAAAACACATTTGCAGGAATACCTGTGCAGATGCAAAGAATCTCAATAAAATCTCCCTAAATGTTTTATGTGACCACATTTTCTAAAAACTCTTAAATATTAAAAGATGTCTGCAGAAAGAATGGGGTGAAAGTTATGACATGACACCTTTGGTTAGAATATTGTTATTTTTGTTATTGAACTACAGTAAGTGAAGTGGATTTACACCAAGTAACAGAATTACAGTAACAGAATTTCATCATGGGTCCCTCATCTGTACTACACAGAAGTGCATAATTATAGATATGTCATTTTCTTCATGGTGATGTATGCTAAATAGGTACACAAAATGCATAAATATGCAATATCGTCCTTTGCATATTTGGGTTTTTATTCTTCACACTGGCTATTATTTTAATGGAGTGGCGCGGTTACGGATTTTCTGGAACCCGATTCGTCATGGACATAGATACGGAGATTTTGCGCATGTGCAGGATTTTTTTACGCCTCTGTTGCGCAAGTAGCTTCCGCTTCCCCCTCATTGATATGGTGGGGAAACTTCATGTTGTAGGCCACAATGAAGATATGGTCGACATGTTCAAATTATGCATTCCATGCCTCAAGCGCAATTTCATGTTATTTTTTCATGTTGTAGCCTACACAAAAAAAACATGATCACAAATACTTTGTCTGTTGTAACAGTATATTTAGGCAATAATTTCAAAACACAAGCAAGACATACAGGCAGTCAAAATAGCGATTAATTTCTCATTATCATTGCAAACATTGGCTAGTTATTTTTTCCGCAACTCTCGCAATGATATGACAGACCTCGTTGAAGATCGAATGCAGCCCCCAGGGCAAAATGAGTTTGACACCCCTTGTTTACATCACACAAAACGCTGATTGTTTTTGTCCAATACAACTTGAGACTCCCCTGGTCTCCTGAAGTCCTCATTTTGTGTGCAAATGGTTTCACCACGGCCTGTAGGTCCAGGCCCGACTGTTTTTTATACGGAGTAATGCCAACCCAGACTTTCCTGAGCCATTGTGCATTATATGTCCATTGCTCTGCACACAATTTAAACTTAGCCTTCAATGATGCATGCTAAGATATACCATAGACAAGGGACTGCTGATATTGCACACAACTCAAACGCCGGTTCACCAGTATGAACGAAACTCGCAAACCGCCTTTTTTGTTCAAGCCCTCAATAACTGCTGTCCACTAAATATGATATGTTTGCATCTGCCAATTTATTGGCTGTCGTGTACAGTTAATATCTTTCCATAACGTGTTGAGGTCGGCAATTAAAGAGAATTATTGGCTCAATTAAAGATGTTACAGAACTGCTGTATTTTAAGAACTTTTTCCCTGTTTCCCTGATGGTGCTATGGCAATCAAGCTGTTTTTACCATCCCTGTTGCGTCAATGTTATTGGTCACATACACATGGTTAACGGATGTTATTGCAAGTGTAGCGAAATGCTTGTGCTTCTAGTTCCGGCAGTAATATCTAACAAGTAATCTAACTAATACACACACAAATCTAAGTAAAGGGATGGAATAAGAATATATACATATAAATATGGATGAGTGATGACCTAGCAGCATAGGCAAGATGCAGTAGATGGTATAGAAATACAGTATATACATATGAGATGAGTAATGCAAGATACTTAAACATTATTAAAGTGACATTATTAAAGTGACTAGTGATCTATTATTAGAGTGGACAATGTTTTCAAGTCTGTATGTAGACCGCAGCCTCTGTGTTAGTAAGGGCTGTATAACAGTCTGATGGAAGCTGTTTTTCAGTCTCTGTCCCAGCTTTGATGCACCTCTACTGACCTCGTCTTCTGGATGGTAGCGGGGTGAACAGGCAGTGGCTCGTGTGGTTGTTGTCCTTGATCTTTTTGGCCTTCCTGTGACAACGGGTACTATAGGTGTCCTGGAGGGCAGGTAGTTTGACCTGACGATAGGCACAAGGAACTCTGCAAGGTGTCGAAAGCGTTCCACAGGGATGCTTGCCCATGTTGACTCCAGTGCTTCTCACAGCTGTGTCAAGTTGGCTGGATGTCCTTTGGGTGGTGGACCATTCTTGATACACACGGGAAACTGCTGAGCGTGACAAACCCAGCAGCGTTGCATTTCTTGACACAAACCTGCACGCCTGGCACCTACTATACGCCATTCAAAAGGCACTTCAATCTTTTGTCTTGCCCATTCACCCTCTGAATGACAAACATACACAATCTATGTCTCAATGCATAAAAATCAGTCTTTAAATCAGGACCAGGGGGTGCTGTTTTCACTTTGGGAAAAATCGTATGCAATTTAAACGGCCTCGTACTCAATTCTTGCTCGTACAATATGATAATATTATTACTATTGGTAGAAAACAACCTCTAGTTTCTAAAAACGTTAGATTTTTTTCTCTGAGTGGAACAGAAGTCATTTGCAGCACTTTCCCTGACCAGGAAGTAGAATGTCAGAAATCTATGCTCTCTTCAACGTTATGCCTATACATGGTCTGATACGTATGACCCTACGTACACTTCATACGCCTTCCTCTGGGTCTCAAGAGGATGTGAGAGAAGACATTTTGTGTTCATCTTGTCTGAGGTGGAATAAAAGCTATTTCTTTGACGTGACCGTCCACTTCGGAACTCTGAAGCGCGCGACTTGGAAGTAAGATTGCGTTTGTTTTGCTGCCGTTTCGGACGTCAACAATCTCCGGCTCGGATTTTATTTGATAAATGTGACCATATCATCGTAATGTAGTTTTTTTCAATATAGTTTAATCAGATTATTAGAATTTTTTTCGGGAGTTTTGCGTGTTCCGTTCTCTGACTTTTTTTACGTTGGACAGATCCGTGCCAGTCGACCAGTACCTATGCTAATGAAGAGGGAAGTTGCCATTCTGAATCCAAACAACGACTCATCTGGACAAAGGACACCTTGATCAACATTCTGATGAAAGATCAGCAAAAGTAAGACCCAATTTATAATGTTATTTCATATATCTGTCGTGCATGTCAACTGGTCGTGCGCGCCCAAGTGTGTCTGGCTATTGGTGCTATGCTAATATAGCGCTACATTTTGTTTTCGTTGTAAAACATTTAATAAATCGGAAATATTGTCTGGAATCACAAGAATCCTGTTTTTCAATTGCTGCACAGTATGTATTTCTCAGAAATGTTTTATGAGGAGTAATTAGGTATTTGACGTTGGTGTCTGTAAATGTTATGGCTGCTTTCGGTGCAATTTCTGATTGTAGCTGAAATGTAATTTATGATTTATACCATAAATATGCACATTTTTCAAAAAAAACATATGCTATACAATAAATATGTTATCAGACTGTCATCTTATGAGTTGTTTCTTGGTTAGTGGCTATATATCTTTATTTGGTCGAATTAGTGATAGCTGGTGATGGAGTAAAAAACTGATGTAGTTAGAAAAGTGGTGTCTTTTGCTAACGTGGTTAGCTAATAGATTTACATATTTTGTCTTCCCTGTAAAACATTTTAAAAATCGGACATGTTGGCTTGATTCACAAGATGTGTACCTTTCATATGCTGTATTGGACTTGTTAATGTGTGAAAGTTAAATATTTTTTTTAAATAGATTTTGAATTTCGCGCTCTGCCTTTTCAGTGGAATGTGGGAGGAGTTCCGCTAGCGGAACGGGGGAGTGAGACAGGTTGTCTCCTACCCTTCATCTATACTGATTTGAAGTGGATTTAACAGGTGACATCAAAAAGGATCATAGCTTTCACCTCGATTCACCTGGCCAGTCTGTCATGGAAAGAGCAGGTGTTCTTAGTGTTTTGTATACTCAGATATATCTATCTATCTCAGCAAAAAAAGAAACGTCCTCTCACTGTCAACTGCGTTTATTTTCAGCCAACTTAACATGTGTAAATATTTGTATGAACATAACAATATTCAACAACTGAGACCATAAACTGAACAAGTTCCACAGACATGTGACTAACAGAAATGGAATAATGTGTCCCTGAACAAAAGGGGGGTCAAAATCAAAAGTAACAATCAATATCTGGTGTGGCCACCAGCTGCATTAAGTACTGCAGTGCATCTCCTCCTCATGGACTGCACCAGATTTGCCAGTTCTTGCTGTGCTATGTTACCCCACTCTTCCACCAAGGCACCTGCAAGTTCCCGTACATTTCTGGGGGAAAGGCACTAGCCCTCACCCTCTAATCCAACAGGTCCCAGACGTGCTCAATAGGATTGAGATCCAGGCTCTTCGCTGGTCATGGCAGAACACTGACATTGCAGGAAATCACGCACAGAACGAGCAGTATGGCTGGTGGCATTGTCATGCTGGAGGGTCATGTCAGGATGAGCCTGAAGGAAGGGTACCACATGAGGGAGGAGGATGTCTTCCCTGTAACGCACAGAGTTGAGATTGCCTGCAATGACAACAGGCTCAGTCCGATGATGCTGTGACACACCGCCACAGACCATGACGGACCCTCCACCTCCAAATCGATCCCGCTCCAGAGTACAGGCCTCGGCGTAACGCTCATTCTTCGACAATAAACAAAAATCCGACCATCACCCCTGGTAAGACAAACCGTGACTCGTCAATGAAGAGCACTTTGCCAGTCCTGTCTGGTCCAGCGACGGTGGGTTTGTGCCCATAGGTGACGTTGTTGCCGGTGATGTCTGGTGAGGACCTGCCTTACAACAGGCCTACAAGCCTTCAGTCCAGCCTCTCTTAGCCTGTTGCGGACAGTCTGAGCACTGATGAAAAGTGTGCGTTCCTGGTGTAACTCGGGCAGTTGTTGTTGCCATCCTGTACCTGTCCCGCAGGTGTGATGTTCGGATGTACCGATCCTGTGCAGGTGTTGTTACACGTGGTCTGCCACTGCGAGAACAATCAGCTGTCCGTCCTGTCTCCCTGTAGCGCTGTCTTAGGCGTCTCACAGTACGGACATTGAAATGTATTGCCCTGACCACATCTGCAGTCCTCATGCCTCCTTGCAGCATGCCTAAGGCATGTTCATGCAGATGAGCAGGGACCCTGGGCATCTTTCTTATGGTGTTTCTCAGAGTCAGTAGAAATTAAAACAGTTAGGCCTCTTTAGTGTCCTAAGTTACCTTAATTGCCTACTGTCTGTAAGCTGTTTGTCTTAACGACCGTTCCACAGGTGCACGTTCATTAATTGTTTATGGTTCACTGAACAAGCATGGGAAACGGTGTTTAAACCCTTACAGGATGCATGTTTTTGAATATTTTTATTCTGTACAGTCTTCTTTTCACTCTGTCAATTCGGTTAGTATTGTGGAGTAACTACAATGTTGTTCTCCCATCACAGCCATTAAACTCTAACTGTTTTAAAGTCACCATTGGCCTCATGGGGAAATCCGTGAGCGGTTTCCCTACTATCCGGCAACTGAGTTAGGAAGGACGTCTATCTTTTTAGTGACTGGGTGTATTGATACACCATCCAAAGTGTAATTCATAACTTGACCATGCTCAAAAGGATATTTAATGTCTGCTTTTTTTTAAACCCATCAACCAATAGGTGCCCTTTGCAAGGCATTTGAAAACCTTGGCAGTCTTTGTGGTTGAATCTGTGTTTGAAATTCACTGCTCGACTGAGGAACCTTACAATTATCTGTATGTGGGGATACAGAGATAAGGTAGTCATTCCCTACATACGCATACCGACAACACACACATACACACATCATATGCTGCTGCTACCCTGTTCTTTATTCTTACCTATTCTGATGCCTAGTCACTTTTCCTTGCCTTTATGTACATATACAAATAAAATTGCATTGGTTACATGTGCCGAGTACAACAGGTGTAGACTTTACAGTGAAATGTTTTACTTATGAGCCCTTTCCCAACAATGCTGAGTTAGACAAATATTTTTTGAATAAAATAGGAAATACTAAAACAATAAAGAGCTTATATACAAGAAATACCAGTACCTGAGCCAATGTGCAGGTGTACGAGGTAGTGGAGGTGATACAGTATGTACATGTGGGTAGGGACAAAAGTGACTAGGCAGTCAGGATATATAATAAACAGAGTACCAGCAGCGTGTGTGTAGGGAGTGTCAGTGTAGCATGTCTTGAGTGTGTGGGTAGAGTCTAGTGCGTGTGTATAGAGCCAGTGCAAGGAAGTCATTGCAAAAACAATTAAGATAAATTAATAATAAAGGGGGTCAATGTACAGTTGAAGTCGGAAGTTCACATACACCTTAGGCAAATACATTTAACTTCTTATGGCTGCAGRGGCAGTATTGAGTAGCTTGGATGAAAGGTGCACAGAGGTGCCCATAGTAAACTGCCTGCTCCTCAGTCCCAGTTGYTAATATATGCATATTATTATTCGTATTATTCCTAAAACTGTTTGAATTATGTCTGTGAGTATAACAGAACTCATATGGCAGGCAAGAACCTGAAGTTCCACTTCCTGTTTGAATTGTTTCTGAGGTGGTAGATTTTCAACCAAGCTCTCATTGAAATTTATAGCGAGATATTGATGAGTTTTCAGTTACTACGGCTTCCACTAGATGTCAACAGTCAATAGAACTTTGTCTGATGACTCTAATGTGAAGGGGGGCCGAAGGAGACAGGAATGAGTAATCACTGCCACGAGCTGACCACGCTTTCACCATGCGCCTTCACATGAGGAGGACATCCGTTCCACCGCTCTTCTGAAGTCAATCTAATTCTCCGGTTGGAACGTTATTCAAGATGTATGTTAACAACATTCTAAAGATTGATTCAGTACATCGTTTGACATGTTTCTACTGAAAGTTACGGAACTTTTAGACATTTCGTCACGTTATAGTGGACGCGCTTTGTGACTTTGGAATTGTTTACCAAACGCGCTAACCAAAGTAGCTAATTGGACATAAATAACGGACATTATCGAACAAATCAAGCATTTGTGGACCTGGGATTCCTAGGACTGCATTCTGATGAAGTTCATCAAAGGTAAGGAAACATTTATCATGTATTTTCTGGTTTCTGTTGACCCCAACATGGCGGCTAATTTGGCTATTGTTCTGAGCTCCGTCTCAGATTATTGCATGATTTGCTCTTTCCGCCAAGTTTTTTTGAAATCAGACACAGCGGTTGCATTAAGGAGAGGTATATCTATAATTCCATGTGTATAACTTGTATTATCATCTACATTTATGATGAGTATTTCTGTTGAAACGATGTGGCTATGCAAAATCACTTGATGTTTTTGGAATTAGTGAATGTAACCCGCCAATGTAAACTCAGATTTTTTGTTATAAATATGAAACTTTATCAAACAAACATGCATGTATGTATTGTGTAACATGAAGTCCTATGAGTGTCATAGGACTTAGGACATAGCACTTTCACTGGCTGCTGTCATATCGATCCCGGTAGCGGGATGCAGCCATTATAAATTTTAAGCTCAGTTTTTCACAATTCCTGTCATTTAATCCTAGTAAAAATCCCTGTTTTAGGTCAGTTAGGATCACCACTTTATTTTAATATGTGAAATGTCAGAATAATAGTAGAGAGAATTATTTATTTCAGCTTTTATTTCTTTCATCACATTCCCAGTGGGTCAAAGTTTACATACACTCAATTAGTATTTGGTAGCATTGCCTATAAATTCTTTAACTTGGGTCAAACGTTTTGGGTAGCCTTCCACAAGCTTCCCCAAAAAATTGGGTGAATTTTGGCCCATTCCTCCTGACAGAGCTGGTGTAACTGAGTCAGGTTTGTAGGCCTCCATGCGCGCACACGCTTTTTCAGTTTCGCCCACAAATTTTCTATTGGATTGAGTCGGGCTTTGTGATGGCCACTCCAATACCTTGACTTTTTGTCCTCAAGCCATTTTGCCACAACTTTGGAAGTATGCTTGGGGTCATTGTCCATTTGGAAGACCCATTTGCGACCAAGCTTTAACTTCCTGACTGATGTCTTGATGTTTCAATATATCCACATAATTGTCCTGCCTCATGATGCCATCTATTTTGTGAAGTGCACCAGTCCCTCCTGCAGCAAAGCACCCTCACAAAATGACGCTGCCACCCCCGTGCTTCACGGTTGGGATGGTGCTCTTCGGCTTGCAAGCCTCCCCCCTTTTCTTCCAAACATAACAATGGTGAATATGGCCAAACAGTTCTATTTTTGTTTTATCAGACCAGATGACATTTCTCCAGAAAGTACCCACTTTGTCCCCATGTGCAGTTGCAAACCGTAGTCTGGCTTTTTTATGGCGGTTTTGGAGCAGTGGCTTCCTTGCTGAGCGGCCTTTCAGGTTATGTCGATATAGGACTTGTTTTACTGTGGATATCGATACTTTTGTACCTGATTCCTCCAGCATCTTCACAAGGTCCTTTGCTGTTCTGGGATTGATTTGCACTTTTCGCACAAGTACGTTCATCTCTAGGAGACCGAACGCGTCTCCTTCCTGAGCGGTATGATGGCTGCGTGGTCCCATTGTGTTTATACTTGCGTACTATTGTTTGTACAGATGAACGTGGTACCTTCAGGCGTTTGGAAATTGCTCCCAAGGATGAACCAGACTTCTGGAGGTCTACAATTGTTTTTCTGAGGTCTTGGCTGAGTTCTTTTGATTTTCCCATGATGTCAAGCAAAGAGGCACTGAGTTTGAAGGTAGGCCTTGAAATACATCCACAGGTACACCTCCAATTGACTCAGGCTAATTGACATCATTTATCAGAAGCTTCTAAAGCCATGACATTTTCTGGAATTTTCCAAGCTGTTTAAAACTTCTTCTTAATAGGGGGCGCCATTTCCACTTTGGGAAAAAAAAAACGTGCCCAAATTAAACGGCCTCGTACTCTGTTCTAGATCATACGATATGCATATTATTATTACTATTGGATAGAAAACACTCTGAAGTTTCTAAAATGAATTATATCTGTGAGTAAAACAGAACTCATTTGGCAGGCAAAGTTCCAAACAGGAAGTGAAAATTCTGAAATGGGTCTCTCTGACAGGCCTCGCCTATTCAATTGCCTTGTATTTATGGATCTGTTTGCACTTCATACGCCTTTCACTAGATGTCAACAGGCTGTAGAACGTTGAATGAGGTGTCTAGCCTGATGTGGGACCAAATGAGAGCTTTTGGAGTGACAGGTCCGCCATATTGGCAGTATTTTGCTGTGCACCTATTTTGCTGCGCATTGATCATTAGAAAACCCTTTTGCAATTATGTTAGCACAGCTGAAAACTGTTCTGATTTTAAATAAGCAATAAAACTGGCCCTCTAGACTAGTTGAGTATCTGGAGCATCAGCATTTGTGGGTTTGATTACAGGCTCAAAATGTCCATAAACAAAGAACTTTATTCTGAAACTCCTCAGTCTATTCTTGTTCTGAGAAATGAAGGCTATTCCATGCGAGAAATTTCCTAGAAACGGATGATCTCGTACAACACTGTGTACTACACACCTTCACAGAACAGAACAAACTGTCTCTAACCAGAATAGAAAGAGTGGGAGGCCCCGGTGCACAACTGAGCAAGAGGACAAGTACATTACTGTCTAGTTTGAGAAACAGATGTCTCAGAAGTCCTCAACTGGCAGCTTCATTAAATAGTACTCGCAAAACACCAGTCTCAATGTCAACAGTGAAGAGGCGACTCCGGGATGCTGGCTTTCTAGGCAGAGTTGCAAAGAAAAAGCCATATCTCAGACTGTCCAATAAAAGATTAAGATGGGCAAAAGAACACAGACATTGACAGAGGAAGATTCGGGGAAAAAGTGTTATGGACAGACATAAAGAACATTCGTGACACGCAGAAAAAAATGTAAAGATGCTGGAGGAGTGCTTGATGCCATCTGTCAAGCATGGTGGAGGAAATATGGTCTGGAGGTGCTTTGGTGGTGAAGTGGGAGATTTGTACAGGGTAAAAGAGACTTCCTCCTTCAAGATCCATCACTCCATTTTGCAACGCCATGCCATACCCTGTGGACGGTGCTTAATTGGAGCCAATTTCCTCCTACAACAAGACAATGACTTAAAGCACAGCTTCAAACTATGCAATATTATTTAGGGAAGAAGCAGTCCGCTGCTATTCTGTCTATAATGGAGTGGTCCGCACAGTTACTGGATCTCAACCCTATTGAGCTGTTGTGGGAGCAGCTTGACCGTATGGTACATAAGTGCCCATCAAGCCAAACCAACTTGTGGGAGGTGCTTCAGGAAGCATGGGGTGGAATCTCTTCAGATTACCTGAACAAATTGACAACTAGAATGCCAAATGTCTGCAAGGCTGTAATTGCTGCAAATGGAGGATTCTTTGACAAAAGCAAAGTCTGAAGGACACAATTATTTCAATTAAAAATCATTATTTATAACCTTGTCAATGTCTTGACTATATTTCCTATTAATTTTGCAACTCATTTCATGTATGTTTTCATGGAAAACAAGGACATTTCTAAGTGACCCCAAACTTTTGAACGGTAGTATCTCCCTCAAATACATGGGTTCCTTGAGTGGCGCAGCGGTCTATCGCAGCGGTCTAGAAGAATATATTCTTAACTGACTTGCCTAGTTAAATAAAGGTGAAATAAATAAAACATTGTACCCTTGCACATTGATCTGGTTCCCTCTGTTATAGCTTCTTTCTTGTGTATTTTATTCCTCTTGTGTTACTATTTTTATAAAAAATAACTGCATTGTTGGGAAGGGCTCGTAAGCAAGCATTTCGGCGCATGTGTCAAAATTTGATTTGATTTAGAAGAACGACGGTGTTGCAATTGTGGTGGGGATCATGATCCCGAGTTCATGGAGTGCCCTGTAAGGGTGAAGGGGATTGAGGTGTCAAAAGTTACAGGTCAAACTTCCTATGCGATTTAAAGAGGTGAGAAAACAATGACACCCGCCGAAGATATTAATATTACAGCCAGTCAAAATATACCCTGTGTGTTAAAAAAGTGGATTTTGTGGCGTTCATTGCCACAGTTATAAACTGTACGGCTCAAGTGTCAAAGAAACTGGACATTATTGTGGCTGCGGCAGAAAAGTAGTTTGGATTACTGATCATCTTGAGCCTGTGATCATCAGATCTGTTTATCTTTAACAGAAAAGTAGTTCGATTTTGGGGGGGGGGGTCGTTTGTATGAATATATCCTGTTTCCATCCCGCACAGTAGGTGGCGACATGCACACTAAATTGTGTGATAGTGAATATACCATAGAAGAAGTAAACAGAAGTAAGCGTTGACCAAGAAATTTTGACGTTAGGGTTTTTGTTGTTATTTAGATATTTATTAACACCATGCAACTTAGCATATGACAAATTGAACTGCAAAGCATAACATACTTACCCCAGGTAGTCGTTAATTCGCGTTGGAGACGGGGCTTGGTTGATAGATGATATCTAACTAGGTGGTAACGTTAACTAACAATGGCCAATTGTGTGGTTTTTCACACTCAAATAGCCTCCATTATGGAGGTGCTAGCGAATGCAGCCGTGGCAGAGATTTGTAAACTCGTAGACGATGACTATGCAGTGTTTCGTTTGGAAATAACTCAAAGACAAAAAGAAAACAGGGCATTGCAGAGGAAACTACAGCTACTGGAACTGAAGGTGGCACGGGAGCGCGCAGAGAGGACAACGCGAGAGCGCGTTTTCGCCAGTCGTCCCAGTAGTGTCAAAATCCTCGACCGATACAGAGGAATTGCAAGAGGTACAGTTTTTAACCACATTGGGTTAAACACTTCGTCAGTTTTTGGATTGTATGAAATAGTTCCCCTGATTACTTAGCTATCTTGCACAAAGACATATCAGATTCTGCATGTCCTATGACTAACTCATTGAAAACAATGATGCAACTCAAATCAACTCATGTCACATGCACCGAATACAACAGGCGTAGACTTTACCGTGAACTGCTTACTTATGAGCCCTTTCCCAACAATGCAGTTAAAGTAAATAATAGCACAATATAACAATAACGAGGCTATATATGCATGTGACATATCGATCTATAAATAGAATATCAAAAAGTTATTTAAAGTGTTATCTTACATCCTTCTAGACAGTGTCAATGGTATATATATACCATTTGAGCATTAACAGTAGCTAACCTAACCACCTCTTTTCCCCAATCACTCAGGTGAAGGACATCTCACTGGAAGCCACAAGAGCTTTGTGAAGCCAGCGGGACACAATAGATGGAGAGAGAACCAACCAATCACTGTTGATGAGGGGAGTGGAACCTCAACCCAGCATGTTATCATGATAGAGGTTAGTGTAATAGTGTTGCGTAAAATATTACCGTTACTTTGTGAATCAAATGTGGCAGGTTTATTTCAGAAAGGCGCCCCCTCAGCTATTCACTTGATTACATTGTCATTTATTTGCCATAGGGGAGCTTGTGAGATTTCCTTACGACATTGTTATTCAACTCATGAACCGATAATAACCTCTTCTCTTCTTGTCAGTCTGCAGATGCAGAGGCTGCAGGTCCTGGGGTCAAGCAGGAGAGGACTAAAGGAGAGAAGGAGCCACAGCACAGCGGAGACATCCAGACTGGAGCGCCCCCTGTAGCCACGGAGGACCCCACCTCCGCCCCAGCACCATCCAGGACCCGACCCAGCATCACGGAGGTCAGTGGAACGCCGAACGCCGTCCTCAAGTCAGAGACAGACACGGAGACATTAACTGCAACACACAGGCTCTTACACACAGGATCTGACCACAGATCAGACCCAGAGAGACTTGGGCTGGGGCCATTGGGCTGTCCTTCTCCCGGTTCAGAGTACTTACCAGTATTTCACCAGAGCAAGAGGACGGCTCATTCCTGTGGAGGCGGTGATGGTGACACGTTAGACACTGGTGTTGATGTTCCGTCTTGTTCTTACGCTACAGAGATGGACTCTGACAACATGCCCTTGGGTTTAGACACACAGGCTGATCTGTCAAGAGGGGACTGGAACCATTACACTAGTAGTCTATACTCTGAAGGGTCCCTAGATAAGAAAGGGGAGGTTATAGTCATAGATGAAGTGAAAGTGGAGGGCGACTCTCCTCTGACCTTGAATGCAGACAAGACTCACTTAGGGGAAGGACACTCACAAGACAGAGATTTCTTAGATTACAGGGAAAGCTTAGAGACAAATCCCAATGTTGCGGCCCACTCCCCTTTACACACGCTCAGGGATCGTGACCCAGTGTCCACGTTGATGGGTCCTTCCGATTCACAGGGCTGCGTCCTTTTCGATCAGGTATTGAACTCAAAAGACCAAAGGGCTGAGGGGAGGGGAGGGGGAGCAACATCAAACAATAGTAAAGATAAACGGTTCCTCTGCATGTTCTGTAACAAAGGCTTCAGCTGCCTCCAGAAGGTGGAGATCCACCAGAGGGTCCACACAGGGGTGAAACCCTTCAGCTGTACCCAGTGTCACATGCGTTTCGCTGAGGCTGGCAATCTGAAGAGGCACCAGAGGGTCCACACTGGGGAGAAACCCTTCAGCTGTACTCAGTGTCATATGCGCTTCTCCCACTCGTCCAGCATGAAGAGGCACCGGAGGGTCCACACAGGGGAGAAATATTAAAGCTGCCCCGAGGGAAAACCTTTCTTACACATCAGAACTACCTGAAGATGCACCTTCAGGTCCACATGGGTGAAAGGCTGTTCACCTCCACGCAATGTGGGAAGAGGTTCTCAGAGAGGAGCTACCTCAGGATACACCAGCAGAAAAAACATTTCACTAAATACCTTCTGATCAAACCCTGCATTAAAGACAAAGATACATTTTCAGTATTGTCAGCAGAAAAGATCCACAGATGCATTTGGAATGACGAGTGACAGATTTCAGTGTTCAATATTCTTGGGTAGAATATTGCATCCAGACATTGTGATATATAAGGCATATTTAAACCTAAAAAGTCTGTTACATATTGTGTAGGCTATATGATGTATATTACTTCCATTCAACTACTTCATTTTTTCCCCAAGACAATTGTAATGAGAAAATGATTGCTTTTTACAAAAGTTTAGGGCTGTCCCTGACTGAATTTTTTTATTTTTTTTAAAGTTAGTCGACCGAGAGTCGTCTGTTCTTTCGACAATCGATTGGTAGACATTTTTTACATGTATTTTTTCATACATAGTGTTTTAATAAAATCAACTGTATGCACTGAGATTGTGTGATGCTTTAAAGGAGAATTGCACCTGATAATTTGGCCTTGTTTTTTGGCTTGCTCCTCAAGAAATGCTGGTGGTCATGACAGAAGCCAAATGTGAGTTGGCTTGGGGGTGTGGTTTGATGGGGGTGTGGTTTGATGCTGGTGTTTGTTTGTCCTTGCCACCACCAAAACACACCCCTCTGTCAGAACCCTGCCCACAGCTGTTTCCCCCCCACTCAGTTTCAACAAACAAACCTCCTGCAGATTGAGCTCAATAACTACAGGCAGATATAGAGAAGCTTTGAATAGATCAGCAGCCTGAAGAGTAACATGAGATGAATGAAATTGCAAAATGTATGTATATATTCTGAACTAAGTGTTTTGATAACTTTAAGATGTAGTCACAGGTCCATGTAGAATAAACAACACTTCACATAATACCAGAAGCAGTGTTCTGCTGATATAGCAATGTGAACCTTTCATCTTTTGTCGTTCCCAGCCGATACAAATACTGTGCCTATCTGCATTTTGTCTGGTGGTATTGGGGCTACCTTAGCAAACATGGCTGAGTGGCCATACATTCCTGTGTGGTGTCCTGTTCACAACAGGAGTTCCCTGATCCTGGTGCAGAATACACAGGGTTTCTCCCTCCACATCTTGTCTGATACTTTATTTTTTATTGAATTAAATGGTAAAAGTTGTCTAGTAAAATGTTAATGCCGAGTGCCAGGTCTTTCTCCATTCAGAGACATCAGTATCAAGCCCGTCTGTCAGTCTGGACTTCATCTTGCAAGTCTCCATGTGCTGCCTCCATACATGTTTCTATGAACACATACATACATACATACATACATACATACATACATACATACATACATAGTCACTGTTCTATTACCACTGGCCGTTACAAGGATAGATAATATCTGATACACAAACGGGTACTATGTTGAAGTTTGAACAAGTCAGACTAAACCTACCTAATTCTGTTCTCCCTATTGACAACTGTTGGTGAGCAGGCTGGAGGTGAGGTCTTTTCTACAGCCCCATTGATGGGCATAGCAGCATAGAGCAGCTCCTGGCCCCTCAAAGGTACTGGTGGGTCACACACACACAGAGCACTGATTACATTATAGATGGTGGTTCTAAATAGCCTGGTCCTGGTGGAACCAACCGGATCGCTTCGTTCACCTTTCTACTTCACTGCAGATATCATCAAACGTGAAGTGAAATAGAATGGTCAAAAAGATCAGGCTGGATCCACCAGGCTAGGTTATGTCCTGGACATTATATGTAACAAATAATGTCAGTTTAAATAAAATGTTTCATAATTGGGTTATTTGTACATTATGATGAGCCTGTGAAAGCTGTTGCCATCGACAGGTGAAGATTGCTGGCCAGGTACTTGCCAACATGCTAGCTATATTTTAAAGACTTGTTACTGACTTTGAACACTTGTCAAACTACTTCACTGCCTGTTCATTGATTATTTGGTGACTGAAAAACGTAAGGTACATGTGGTTCTCAGCAACTTGAACCAGCACTGAAATGTAAGCAATGGGGTTAATGTCTTCCCCCTCTCTGCTATTTTCCTCAGGTTGAAGCACATCCCTAACACCCAGACAGATGTCAAGAACTTGGGAACCTCCCAGCCACCAGGATAATCATCTTGTTTAGGAGGTTTATTCACAAGGTTGGTTAGAAATAGATCCACCCATGTTATTCTCTATCATGCAGAATTGTAGCTAAACTTGTAACTTGGGAAGCTCATTCAATAATACAGACATGGGTGATTTCTAGGCCAGGTGACAATTTCAACCAGCAGGAACATGGAGCACTCCATGTAAGTCATGCATGCATACACATAGATACCCTATGCACCCTATGCATAAAYCTGTCAACTCCTGGAGTAACTCCCTGTCAGAGAGACTGATTAGAGGGTTTTGCCAGAGGCCCTGGGCCAATGGGAGGTCAGGCATGAGGGCTTAGGGGTCAGACGGAGTGAGAATGAAGTTACAGACATGAAGATACAACTTGAACCACAGAGTAAGGCTACCTTCAAACGTAAATACATGAAACACGTATCTGTTTGGTGGGGTAAAATGCTGTTTTACGTTTATAATTGGTTGATGGATAGTCTTTGGTACTTTTCTGACAGCACAACACAAGCCTAGCCCCCCCTGTCTTTTACGCACAATTTGTGTGATTGGAAGGCACCCTTATAATCCTCAATCGACAATGTCAATGTCAACTCTTACTGTACTCACTCAAACTCATGCACTCGCCTCCCTCTAAAAAGTCTCCCAGACTTTTATAAAAACTAAACATGTCCATTTGCCATCCCCAGGGGAGTCTGCTGGGCCATGGAACTCTAGAGCAGCACATCAAAAAAAACTACCACCATTTCAGCTATCAGCAGAAATTTCCCTGAGGAAGGGTGCAACTATCAAGGCTTTAAAATTGTCAAATTTGGGGGAGGGATGACCACCAAATGCAATCAAGTTGTATAAACTACATGTTCATTTTTTAATAGGTTCCAAAACCATAACTGTTTCAGCCTGGTCTTCTCATTTTTACTAACTACTATGGTAAMTTAAACATCTGACAACATGCAGACTTTCTCCATCAAGACAGCGCTTCTGATTCAAAGAGGTCTAAAAATCAATTCAAGTCTCATATCCAGGGTGAAAAAAATATTATTCATGTATAAAAGATATCACACAGGTGTGCCACCTAAAATATATATCCCAGACAAGCCTGAAGAATAGGACAAATAGGCTGTGTTTAGACAGGCAGCCCAAGTCTGACACTTTTTTTTTCACCAATTGGTCTTTTGATCAATCAGATCAGCTCTGAAAAAGATCCAATGTGAAAAGATCTGGGATTGGTCAAAAGACCAATTAGTGGAAAAAATATCAGAATTGGGCTGCCTGTAAACGCAGCCAGAGGCAAGTGAATATAAGTATTTTCTTGTATTCGTATAAGTTTGTAAGAATTTGAGTGGTTACATACAGTACATGTTAAATGGCTACGAGACATAAGGAGACTATTGCGGGAATAAAAGGGAAGGTACCGCTGAAGGCCCCTGTATTCAGTCAGGCAGCTTGAAGCATATGTCACCATCCGGGCCCTTGTCACAGCATGCTGAGGCCTGACAGGGAGATGACAATAAATACATTATTTACCTTTCATCACCAAAGCCGTGTTAGCATTTAGTGCACATGTTTCTGAACCAACCATTTTGTTAGCGTCATTGATATAAATGGGCAATTCAAATACAATATCCGGTTTATTAGCATTGACTGTAATACCTCCATGGTCCTGTGGTGGTCTGGCAGCATGTTGCTTTCTAGTGGTCTTACTCCCGCTCCACCTGAAATGCAATAACTAAAACATGAAAAACAAGACTAGTCAGTCAGTAAGTTGGCTAATTAAACACTCACACACCAGCCAAATGATACCCAACCAATACAGCCTACTAGTCTATTTGCAGTGAAATTGGGAGGGGCATTTTTTCAGTCACCAATTAATCAATAAACAGGCAGTGAAATTAAGTAGTTTGACAAGTGTTCCAAAGTAACAAATCTTTAAAATCTTTATAGCTAGCAAATATCGTTTTTATTTTCTCAGAAACCTAGCTAACATTAGCTACACTTCAGTGATGATGGTAGGCGTTAGTTAGCTAGCTTTCCCCCAGTACTTTCAATTTAACTAGATAGCTAGTTAAGTAAGTAATGGCATGTATATCAACTTTACCAATCAGCTGGTTAACTAGCAAATATATTCGGTTTGCCCTCGCATTTAAAGCTGCCTGATAAAGCTTGCCATAGTAAAGCTAGGATGAATGTCAGAGCCCAGATAACTAACCCTAGCGGCTGTCAATGCAATGGCTAGTCTGGAGTTCGTCTGAAATGTACAATTTTATTTCACATGATAAGCAAACTGTCATGCCTTTTCACAACAACAACGACAAAAAATCGATGTACACAGATAAGAAACTATTACCTTCAAATAGATCATTTTGGTTTTATTTACTTCATCCTCTCTTGTTCAAGTGGGTAGCAACTTCCTGAGATTTGATTGATGGAACAATCTAGCCAATGGTTAGGCAGCTGTGGTTTTGGCAAAGGGAACTGATTGGTCAGGAGTAAAAGGTCCTGTCCCCAGAGCTGCACAAATCGAATTTTTACTTGCGAAATCTCTTTCTACAAATTTACAGAACTTTCTACAAGTTTACAAATCTCTTTAACGTGTCAACAGTAACAGAACGCGCAGATTCAAAATCTGCAAGTGTATTTTTGATTCACAGCAGAATATTCATACTCGTAAAAGGATTTGTAATCATTCTGAAAATAAATTATACTTACAAATCTTATTGAACATATTCAAATTTACAAATGTAAACGTTACAAGTTTGAGACATGACATGCTTGCGAAATTAAATGACACATTTGCAAATCGTACTTGAAACCACGAAATTCAAAATGCAAACTCACGTACTTCTGTCATCATTAAAATCCCATACACATTGCCACAAAATAATTAATTTACTCAGCCACACAAGTCAAACACTTAAAGTTGGCTGTATTTATACTGATATACGTCATCATGTCACTGTGTTCATTAATGCACTAACTGACCAAAACATGCTCAAATCAAGTCTCTCTTAAAATCCTCCTCCAGTCTCCCTTTTACCACATTTAACACCCGATTTACTTAACAAAAGGTACATCTTAATAAGTGGACTTTCCTCTTTTGTTCTCTATTGCTCCTCAAGCAAAGGGGAGGCTAATGACATCACATTTGACCATCAGGCCAACTATTGAGCAGTTGTGTCTAAAAAAAACACTATTTTTCTCAAAACATATGTTTTACCCTTTAGCGTGTGTGTACTTTACTGTATTTATACTTGGAACATCGTTTTTCAACAGGAAATGTTTTTAAAACATCTCTGGAGGACACAACTGTTTCTGCTCAAACACTTATCTATCATCTGTGGTATGGGACCTTTACAAACAGTCCTTGACCTCAAGCTGTTTACAAGGCTTCAGGTCTTGTGATGACTGGGTTGAAATATTAAACATGAACTAAAGTGCACCTGTACTTGATATTCCAGAATGACTGGTCTCCACAAACTGTGTCAGTGTACAGCATTCTAATGTCTGTTTAAGAGGGTAATTAACCACATACCCCTCATTAACCCATTGTTAACTTGTCATTTGAAACAGGATTGTAAATACCTGTTTTTAGAGAGACAGTAAACCTAGGCAGTTGAATATTTACGTTACTGTGGTGATGTAAGCCTAGATGGAATAAAGTCATTATATAATTGTTATATTCTAGCTAACATACTGTTCTTTCTAAGCAAGTCTTCTCAGATTCAAAGATACTGCGCATAAAAGGTCGTGATTTGTTGTTGATTTCAATTATGAATATTTCTGTGGTGGAGACACAATGGCTGTGCAATTTGTCTAATTTGTAATGTAATTAGCATTACCGTAGTTAAAAGAGCAGCACGCACTCTTTTTTTCATTTAATCACGCCCCAAGACGCCCGCCAATGAAATCATTTTTCGTCGGTGTGGATGGGAAGTAAACAGTGACCAAGAACAATTTTCACGATAGTGTTTTTATTATTGTTATTTAGACATTTATTAATACAGGACTTGGTTGATAGATAGTACGTTATTTAGGCAACGCTAGATAGCTTCTAACGTTAGCTAGCTAACAACAATGGCTATGGGTTTTCACACTCAAATGGCCTCCATCATGGAGGTGCTAGCGAATGCAGCCGTGGCAGAGATCTGTAAACTCGTAGACGACGACTATGCAGTGTTTCGTTTGGAAATTTCTCAAAGCCAAAATGAAAACAGGGCATTGCGGAGGAAACTACAGCTACTGGAATTGAAGGTGGCACGGGAGCGCGCAGAGAGGACAATCAGAGAACGCGTCCTCGTCAGTAGTGACAAGATCCTCGACCGATACAGAGGAATGGCAAGAGGTACATTTTGACCCGTTCCCCTCGCGCATGTTTGGCTCAGAAGTTGTAATCAGGGGAATTACTGCAATCTTTCAATAAGTTATGAGAAGTGTTACCTAACAGACAGTGTCAATAGTGTACAATTGAGCATTGACAGTACCTAACCACCTCTTTTCCCCCAATCACTCTCAGGTGAAGGACATCTCACTGGAGGCTACAGGAGYTTTGTGAAGCCAGCRGSACACAATACATGGCGCGATGACCAACAAATCACTGTTGATGAGGGGAGTGGAACCTCAACCCAGCACGTTATTGTGATAGAGGTTAGTGTAATAGAATTACATACAAATTACAGTACATCAAATGTGTCCAGTTTTATTTCAGAAAGACTCCCCTCAGCTATTCACTTACTTACATGCAACATCCTCATTTATCTGCCATAGGGGAGCTTGTGAGACTTCCTTAAGACATTGTTATCCAATTAAACTCATGTACCGACAATAACCTCTTTCTTGTGTCAGTCTGCAGATGCAGAGGCTGCAGGTTATGGCGAATCGTCTCTGGTCAAGCAGGAGAGGACTGAAGCAGAGGACCCACAACACAGCAGAGACATTCAGACTGGAGCAACGTCTGGAGTGGCGCCCCCTGTAGCCACAGAGGACCTATCCACCGCCGCTGCGCCTCAGCCCAGGACCCGACACAGCATTACGGAGGTCAGTGGAATGCCAAACGCCATCCTCAAGTCAGAGACAGAGACTGTAACACAAAGGCTTTTACACGCAGTACCTGACCGCAGGTCAGACCCAGAGAGACTGGGGTTGGGGAGACTGGGCTGTCCTCCTGCTCCTGGCTCAGAGTATTTACTTTACGGTAACCCGAGCCCGAGGACTGTTCATTCCCATCGGGACTCAGGTGACGCGTTAGAGACTGGCAGTGATCCGTCTTGTTCTTACACTACAGAGATGGACCCTGGCAACATGCCCTTGGGTTTAGAAACACACACTGACCTGTCTAGAGGGGACTGGAACCGGTACAGTAGTAGTGTATACTCTGAAGGGTGCCTAGATAAGAAAGAGGAAGGTCTGGTCGTAGATGAAGTGGCTGTGAAAGTGGAGGGCGACGTTCCTCCCACATGGAATGCAGATAATCACCTAGGAGACAGACACTCACAGGGCAGAGATTTCTTAGATTGCAACGAAAGCTTAGAGACAAATCCAAATGTTGCGACCCACTCCCCTTTACACGTGTTCAGGGATTGCGACCCAGTGTGTACGTTGATGAGGCATTCCGACTCAGACAGCCGTGTCCTTTTCAATCAGATATTGAACTCAAACGACAGGGCTAGAGCCCAGGCTCAGGGAGGGGGAGCCACATCAGGCAATTGTAAAGAAAAACGGTTCCTCTGCATGTTCTGTAACAAAGGTTTCAGCAGCCCCCAGAAGGTGGAGATCCACCAGAGGGTCCACACAGGGGTGAAACCCTTCAGCTGTACCAAGTGTCACATGTGCTTTGCCCAGGCTAGTGACCTGAAGAGRCACCAGAAGGTCCACACAGGGGAGAAACCGTTTGGCTGCCACCTGTGCCGGGCCAGTTTCTCCCACTCGTTCAACCTGAAGAGGCACCAGAAGGTCCACACAGGGGAGAACTCTACAGCTGCCCCCAGTGTGAGAAGAGGTTCTCCCACCAGCTGAAGATGCACCTGAAGGTCCACATGGGATAGAGGCCATTCACCTTTACGCACTGTGGGAAGAGGTTCTCAGAGAGGAGCAACCTCAGGATACACCTGCATAAAGACCCCTTTTGCCCTCAGAACAGCCACAATTCTTCAGGCCATGGACTCTACAATGTGTCAAAAGCGGTCAACAGGAATGCTGGCCCATATTGACTCCAGTGCTTCTAGCAGTTGTGTCGAGTTGGCTGGATGTCATTTGGGTGGTGGAACATTCTTGATACACATGTAAACTGTTGAGTGAGAGAAACCCAGCAGCGTTGCAGTTCTTGACATTCAAACCGATGCGCCTGGCACCTACTACCATACCCCATTCAAAGGCACTTAAATCTTTTGTCTTGCCTGGTCTCCCTCTGAATGACACACATACACAATCCATGTCTCAATTGTCTCAAGGCTTAAAAATCCTTCTTTAACCTCTTATTCTCCCCTTCATCTACACTGATTTGAAATGGATTTAAAATAATTGCGTCATGTATAATGGAAACGGCAGATATAGCAGACATTTTCTAGAGATTGACAACATGTTTATCCATTCGACCGGTGGATTTTTCTTCTGTCTAATTTTCTTTGTGACAAATTAGGACGTAAACTGTTTTTCAAAATAAATTGCAGAATCATTTTGAAGGTACGCAGGGCACGTGATGTCACCGTGTAACAATAAAGCTCCACTCTACATTTAATTCTAAATGCCAACTGCTTGCAAAATCAATTTTTCAACTGTAAAAATGTTTCTTTGCAGAACAAGGATTGTCCTGAATTTCAAGAGCGCCTGAATTGTTTCAACTTGCTTTTCTGGTTGGCTGCAAGTTTCACCATCCAATTATTTCAGATCGACAGGAGTGCACGTTTCACCATGGCACAGAACATGGCGATACATTGGCACTTGAGAGTTATTAGTATATGGAAAATATGAGTCAATTATTGCATTCTATCCATAGACTACCTGAGACATGAAACCGATAGGTGGGAGGGCATACAGGCTGTTGCCAATTTATGAATGCGCAATTTGCCTAAATGAGTAATGGAAACAATTCAACCACTACATTTTTATTTTTTCACTATAGGTTCTTGCGATGTTTAAACATTTTTATTTTTTTAAACATCATTACGTCCAGGTGTTTCCATTTATCTATCTTGTGTCAATGAAGACGCACCCTAGCAGGCAATTGTTGCATTTATTTTCTATGCTGACGTTCTAAATGTCGACAAAAAAATTACTGGACAAGTTAATGAAAACACTAGCTAGGTCACGGAAAGGACAGGTGTTCCTAATGTGTGTACACTCGGTGCATAAGCCTAAAGTCTGTCACATATTGTGTTTGTACTGTGTAGGCTATATGATGTTCACAAGTGCCTGTTTCATTCCTTCCATTAATTTACTTTAAACTGCATTCAGAAAGAAAAAAATATTACGTTTATGCAAGTCTTTAGTTGAGACGGGCATGTGTGGTTTTCATGTGGTTTATTTCAAACTTGTTCATGTTTAATAAACAGTTGGACTTTTCATTTTAAGACTTTCATTGAGACTCTTTAGTATACATCACCTCTGATCCCACCCTATTCTACATATACCCAACGCTTGATAACCAATATACACTTACTAAATATACCCACACACTAACAAACATCTACTGTACACGTCAAAATAGTTTTGTCAGGATTTTATGACTTTTGACTTATCATACCTGACAAAATTTTAACAACAATGAAGTCCATCTGTAACTACAGTATAGGACTCAAACGTAGTGGGGATGGGTAAACACTTTGGATCAATACTTGCAAACACGGGTATAAAGTACTTATATAAAAATACTTTAAAGTAATACTTTTTTATGTTGGGGTATCTGTATTTGACTATTTATATTTGTCTACTTTTACTTGACTACTTTTACCTCACTAGATTCCTAAAGAAAATTATGTACTTTCTACTCCATAGAGTTCCCCTGGCACTCAAAAGTACTCGTTATATTTTGAATGCTTAGCAGGACAAGAAAATGGTCAATTCACACACTTATCAAGAGAACATCCAAATATAATTTTATTGGTCACATACACATGGTTAGCAGATGTTAATGCAAGTGTAGCAAAATGGTTGTGCTTTTATTTCCGACAGTGCAGTAATATCTAACAAGTAATCTAACAAATTCACAACGACTACCTTATACACACAAATATAAAGGGATGAATATGTACATATAAATRTATGGATGAGCGATGGCTGTGCGGCATAGGCAAGATGCAGTAGATGGAATAGAATACAGTATATACATATGAGATGAGTAATGTAGGATATGTAGACATTATTAACGTGGCGTTATTTAAAGTGATTAGTGATACCTTTTTATTAAAGTGGCAAGAGATTTGAGTCTGTGTTGGCAGCAGCCACTCTATTAGTGATGGCTGTGTGAGAGAAGCTGTTTTTCAGTCTCGGTCACAGCTTTGATGCACCTGTACTGAACTCGCCTTCTGGATGGTAGCGGGGTGAACAGGCAGTGGCTCGGGTGGTGGTTGTCCTTGATCTTTTTGGCCTTCCTGTGACATTGGGTGCTGTAGGTTTTCCTGGGGGCAGGTAGTTTTCCCCCGGTTGTGCAGACCGCACAACCCTCTGGAGAGCGTTGCAGTTGTGGACGGAGCAGTTGCCGTACCAGGCGGTGATACAGCCCCACAGGGTACTCTCGATTGTGCATCTGTAACAGTTAGTGTGGTCATTCCTACTGCCTCTGATCTGGCGGACTTACTAAACACACATGCTTAATTGATTTTTTATTTTATTTCACCTTTATTTAACCAGGTAGGCTAGTTGAGAACAAGTTCTCATTTGCAACTGCGACCAGGCCAAGGTAAAGCAAAGCAGTTYGACRCATACAACAACACAGAGTTACACATGGAATAMACAAACATACAATCAATAATACAGTAGAAAAATCTATATATAGCATGTGCAAATGAGGTAGGATAGGAGAGGTAAGGCAATAAATAGGCCATGGTGGCAAATTAATTACAATATAGCAATTAAACACTGGAATGGAAGGATGTGCAGAAGATGAATGTGCAAGTTGAGATACTGGGGTGCAAAGGAGCAAGATAAATAAATAAATACAGTATGGGGATGAGGTAGATTGGATGGGCTATTTACAGATGAGCTATGTGCAGTGATCTGTGAGCTGCTCTGACAGCTGGTGCTTAAAGCTAGTGAGGGAGGTACGAGTCTCCAGCTTCAGAGATTTTTGCAGTTTGTTCCAGTCATTGACAGCAGAGAACTGGAAGGAGAGGCGGCCAAAGGAAGAATTGGCTTTGGGGGTGACCAGTGAAATACACCTGCTGGAGCTCGTGCTACGGGTGGGTGCTGCTATGGTGACCAGTGAGCTAAGGCGGGGCTTTACCTAGCAGAGATTTGTAGATGACCTGGAGCCAGTGGGTTTGGCGACGAGTATGAAGCGAGGGCCAGCCAACGAGAGCATACAGGTCGCAGTGGTGGGTAGTATAGTGTCCTCTGTCTCTGTGTGGATGAACCAATGAGAGCTGGTCAAACTTTTAGCTTTTTGCCATTCTCAGTGCAGGTGGTACATAAAGCCCTGAAATCCTTAGATAAGAGAAAGCCTGCAGGTCCTGATCTTTTGGATCCCTGCTTTTTAAATCTGGCAGCTGATTTCATAGCTGAAACACTTAAATATCTGTTCAAACTAACCCTGGAATCTAATGAAATTCCCAAAAATCTGGAAATCAGCATTTGTCCTACCACTTTTAAAAGGGAGAGATCCAACTCTTAAATAATTATAGGCCAATCTCAAAGCTGTCACCCCTGGTGAAAATACTTGAAACCCTTGTGAGTGAACAGCTAAAAGAGTATTTATTTACTAACTCTATTTTATCAATGTACCAATCGGGCTTCAGGAAGAAGCATAGCACAATTACAGCAGCCATGAAGGTTTAAGATGATATCACTGAAGCCCTTGACAAAAAACAGCACTGTGTCTCACTTTTTATTGATCTCTCTAAGGCTTTAGATACAGTTGATCATGCTGGGTCTTTCAGAGCATGCAGTTGCATGGTTTGCTAACTATCTGTCTGAGAACTCAGTGCACTCAATTTGATGGGCTTATGTCTGTTAAATTGCCGAGAGATTGTCGAGAGTAGGTCTTTCAGAGCATGCAGTTGCATGGTTTGCTAACTATCTGTCTGATAGAACTCAGTGCACTCAATTTGATGGGCTTATGTCTGTTAAATTGTCTGTCTTTAATGGTGTGCCCCAAGGCTCTGTACTTGGTCCTCTCTTATTCACTATTTATATAAATGATTTAGACAAAAATGTTCAAAATGCGCAACTTCATTTTTATGCTGATACTGTTATTTACTACTGTGCCTTGTCTCTTACAAAAGATTTCCAGAACTTGCAAACTGCTTTTTATACTGTTCAACATACCTTGTGTCAATTGAAGCTTATCCTCAATACTGACAAAACTAAACTAATGGTGTTTTCTAAAGCAAGAAATAGACCTCTGAACCTTTCACCTATTACTACCTGTCAGGGCAAGGAGATTGAGGTTGTAACCTCATATAAATATCTTGGAATTTTAATTGATGACGGCCTCTCTTTTAAATTGCATATTCAACAACTTACAAAAAAATTGAAGCTGAAATTGGGATTTTATTTTAACAATAAGGCCTGTTTTTCTTTTAAAGCCAGAAGGAGGCTAGTATCAGCTACATGTATGCCTTTACTAGACTATGGGGATATTTTATATATGAATGCTTCCGCTCAGTATTTGAGATTATTTGACACCCTTTAACATTGCACTTTAAGATTTATTTTAAACTGCAAAACCCTGCACTTTGTATACCAGGGTTGGCTGGCCTTCTCTAGTCACTCGTAGGCTGTCAGTCAGTCACTGGTATACTTTTATTTATAAAGCCATTTTTACAAGGGTATGTTTGGCAGCATGAGTGAAGGATGCTTTGTAGCGAAATAGGAAGCCGATTCTAGATTTAATTTTGGATTGGAGATGTTTAATGTGAGTCTGGAAGGAGAGTTTACAGTCTAACCAGACACCTAGGTATTTGTAGTTGTCCACATATTTTAAGTCAGAACCGTCCAGAGTAGTGATGCTGACGGGCGGGCAGGTGCGGGCAGAAATCGGTTGAAGAGCATGCATTTAAAATAGCATTTAGTTTACTTGCATTTAAGAGCAAGTTGGAGGCCATGGAAGGAGAGTTGTATGGCATTGAAGCTCATCTGGAGGTTAGTTAAGTGTCCAACGAAGGGCCAGAGGTATACAGAATGGCGTTGTCTGCGTAGAGGTGGATCAAATAATCACAGCAGCGAGAGCGACATCATTGATGTATACATAGAGAGAGAGTCGGCCCGAGAATTGAACCCTGTGGCACCCCATAGACTGCCAGAGGTCCGGACAACAGGCCCTCCGATTTGACATACTGAACTCTATCGGAGAAGTAGTTGGTGAACCAAGCGAGGCAATCATTTGAGAAACCAAGGCTGTTGAGTCTGCCAATAAGAATGTTGTGATTGACAGAAGTCGAAAGCCTTAGCCAGGTCGATGAATACGGCTGCACAGTAATGTCTCTTTATCGATGGCTTATGATATCGTTTAGGACCTTGAGCGTGGCTGAGGTGCACCCATGACCAGCTCTGAAACCAGATTTCATAGCGAAGGTACGGTGAGATTCGAAATGGTCGGTAATCTTTTTTGTTTTCTCTTTCAAAGACCTTAGAAGGCAGGGTAGAATAGATATAGGTCTGTAGCAGTTTGGGTCTAGAGTGTCTCCCCTTTGAAGGGGGATGACCGCAGCAGCTTTCCAATCTATGGGAATCTCAGACGATACGAAAGAGAGGTTGAACAGGCAAGTAATAGGGGTTGCAATAATTTCGGCAGATAATTTTAAGAGGGTCAGATTGTCTAGCCCGGCTGATTTGAAGGGGTCCAGATTTTGCAGCTCTTTCAGAACATCAGCTATTTGGGTGAAGGAGAAGTGGGGGAGGTTTGGGCGATTTGCTGTGGGGAGCACAGGGCTGTTGACCAGGGTAGGGGTAGCCAGGTGGGAAAGCATGGCCAACCGTAGAAAAATGCTTATGAAA